>NC_136065.1:1331656503-1331907737 GCF_964261635.1 Lissotriton helveticus
TGGTGGGTGGGGCACCAACAAACAGTCGCACTGGGTGACAACAGCGCTAAAGCTGGCCCTGACAGGACCCTTTGTGGGTTGCTGAGATGTAAATCTGGGACACACTTGATTGCTCTTCCATTTTGTCTTCCTTCATTCATGAGATGTGTTTGTATAGCGGTAGGTAGTCGCCCTGCCTTTTAAAAAGAAGTGCCTGGTTACTGCTCAGGCCACCAACTTCTATTCTTGTGCAGATGGCCTCATTTGACACCATCTCAGATTGTGAATGTTGCCATATTAAATACTGATAACTTTCTTCTGTTGGTGTACATACACACAGCACGTATCTAGCTTTGTTCCTGCTGTGTTGTCACCCATACGTTTTAGTCCTAATTACAATGGTATTTTACAGGCCTCTCACATCTCCTTTATTGCACGATAAGCGCTGTGCCCCAAGATCTCGCGTCATTCGTGCATGACACCAAAATGCTTCCCATATGTAATTACAACAAGTAAAACAGTCTGACAATCATACACTCCTGTAGGGTGCAACCTGTATGAATAATGCACTTTAGCGTCCCACTTTGGGGTAAGAAGAGCTATATAAATATTAAAATATGAATTAAAGTACAGAGATCCAAAATCTTAGATGGCACATGCTAAAGGTATTAAAGATTTCTTTGTAGACTTTCTGAAGGAGCATTTAAAATATTTGAACTTTGTACACGGAAGTCGCAAAGTGAAAAACATTTCAAACTATGGAGTTTTGTGACAGTTCATAAGGAACATATCCTAATATCACACTGACAAAATGTGTGAAAACAAGATGCACTTTGCAGAAAAAAGAGCTTACTACTTTTGTGGAATATCACTGTGAATAGAACAGCTTTGATAAAGGTACATTTGTAGAGAAAAATTATTGGGTGGGTTCAATTAGAGAGAAAAGTAGTTTGCTCCAAGGAAAAAGTATGCTTTTCAAAGCGCAGAAATCATAACTTTGCCCAGACATCCCTCTTCAGCTTCAGTGCGACCTTGACCTTGCCCTGTCCTTCTGACTCATTTTGGGGAGGTGTCGCTGTTACAGGTGTTGTTACTACCTAGGTATAAATTACAGCCTCAAGGCACTATTTTCTTAAAACACTTGGTCCTAAGCTAGGCTGGCAGTAGTTATTTCGTTCACTAGAACAGCTCACATTTATATGGGACCATCTATAAATTTCCATTCATTAGCTCCACACAGAGTACAGCCTAATCCGAAATTAATGTCATAATTATTTTGTCACATTTCAAAGCTACTAATTGAATATCTGGACATAGCTATTGGAATGCACGTGTAGTACTGTCTTGCATGTAATGCATTATGGGTAGGGTGCATTTACCATATCTGCTGCAGGGTGCAGTACTATATGTGACCAAAAAGGGTCCGCAGTGCTGGTGCCTTGCTCACTAGGGACCTCTAGGAGCAGCTTGCAGTACTGCACCGAGACATGCAGTGCTGGTGCCTTGCTCACTAGGGACCTCTAGGAGCAGCTTGCGGTACTGCACCGACACATGCAGTGCTGGTGCCTTGCTCAACAGGGACCTCTAGGAGCGGCTTGCGGAACTGCACTGAGCCATACAATGCTGGTTCCTGGCTCACTACACAAGCATTTGCAATGCAATCGGTCTCGCATTACTGAAAGTATGAGCTATTGGCGTTGCATTATTATTTGCAGCACCAATACCTCAAACTATCAGTAATGCGAGATCTATTGCATTGAAAATGCGTGTTTGTTAGTTGCTCGTTCTGCCCCCAACTCGGTAACTACTCTTCTTGGTTTGTGTCATCTATTCTATCAGCCCCCTGACTTTCCTGCTCACCAGCGGACTTTACCAGTTCTTGCTAAGCCCGCCCACTGCACCCACGCTCCTCCCACTCTCCAAGGCCTTACATAATGTAGGCTGTAGCACAGCTGTGCAGCGGAAGAACTCTGCTGGCACACTGCAGCTATGTGAAAGGTAAGCTCAACTGTCCATACTTTTACTGCGCCCAGCACCAGTAACCCTGGTCCAAACACCTCTCGCAACTACACCCTCAATGGACTCCACCTGCTGAACCCAGGACACTGCCACAAATGCTGGTGCCAAGCCACGGTGGACCCTTTTGCCAGTTCGCATTGCCACTTTACATGCCTTTACATACACACACCGCATTCCTCACCAAGTCAGAACTCAAGACCAGCATTCACAACACCAACCCACCCTGCACAACAACATTCACTCACATGCATCCTCATCAACTCCCACTCACTCGGCAAGCACTCTACGATTTTGGACATCAAAGACACAAATGCATCAGACCTCCTCTTCCTCAAAAAAACCTTCTTAAACCCCCTTTTCGGCTGCTGACATTCCTGCAACCATCCTTACTGGACACAGAATTCTGCACTAGGGCTGACCCCATAAACCAGGAGGAGAATCACCATCATCCACAGAGACACCATCAAGTGTACCTCTTACACTGACCCAGGAGCCACTTTTATGGAACACATGCACTTCAAGCTTCAGAAAGACTGTAAAACCAGTATCAAAGGCACCCTGGTCCTTGTACCCACTTCAGCAACCTCCTCGATGCACCCCATGCCATGGGCACCAAAGCCGTCATACTCCTATGCGATCTCAACTTTCATTACAATGACTCCACACACTCAAACTCCACAGATTTGCTTGAAAATCTACAGATTATCGGCCTCATCCAGCTCATACACAGCCCTACCCACATCACGGGACACACATTGGACCGCATATTTCACTCCAGCGACAAGGTTAAAGTAAGCCACATCACTCCACTCACACGGACAAACTACCACATTGTCCACTTCCACATAATATGGCCGCCAATCACCCTTACGGAGGATAGCAAAACCCCAAGACGCTGCTGGAAGAAAGTTACAGAAATGGAATGGCTCAACACCCTCCAACTAAACTACCCTGACCCCACCAACAACCTCATCAATGACACAAACCGCTTCAATAACTGGATCACCACCAGTGCCAATACCATGGCGTCCCTGAAAAATACCAAACCCAAAAGATCCAACAAACAAGCTAGCCGTTTCAACACTAACCTCAGAGACTGCAAGAGAGATTGCAAACAACTTGAAAGGAAATGGAGAACCCCGCAATAAACACTTACATGCCTGAACATAGACAACATCACCATCAAGTGAAAGAGACCAAGAAAAAGGCCCTGACCCCAAGAATCAAATCTAGGTCAAACAACTGCAAGGAACTTTTCAACTTCATCAAGGAATTCACCAACCCAACAGTCGCAACCAACACCATCACCCCTGCCTCTCCGACTTCAACGAAAAAAACCACCAAGACATACAGCAACTTCGAACCCCAGCCCCCCCGCATTGATTTTCTCAGCCTCCTAACCTCATCAACCAAAGACTACCAACTGACAGCATAGAACTCTCTATCCATTGAGGGCACTGCAGCAATAATGAACACAGTCCACTCTTGGGCACACACAGACCCCTGCATCCACCAGATCTACAACCTGGGAAGAGCTGCGATCAGCACTGCACTCACTTCCATCATCAATGCCTCCCTGAAGACAGCCTCCTTCCCAGGTAGCTGGAATCACCCCGAAGTCACTGCCCTCCTCAACACACTCAGCCGACCTCAAAGATCTCAGCGACTACAGGCTCATCTTGGTGCTTCCCTTCCCAGCTAAAGTCATTGAGAAGACCATCAGCAAACACCTTATAAGGACCTAGAAGGCCACAAATTATTTGATGACTCACAATAAGGATTCTGAAACAACCACAGCGCCGAAACAGCCACAGATGACAAACGCACCACCCTCAACAGACTGCCACCCTCTGATTCCTCGACTTCTCTGCCGCTATCGACACTCATTGTCAGAATACACACAAAGGGAATACAAGGACTAGAACTCAAATGGATAACTTCCTTCCTCTCAGGAAGAACACAACTAGTCAGGCTCATGTGGTTCAAATCAAAACTCAAGGACCTCATCTGCTGGGTCCCACAGGGATCATCACTCAGCCCCACACTCAACATGCACATGACTCCTCTGGCTAACAGCATCAGATCCCACAGAATCAACATCACCTCCTACGCTGACAACACCCAGCTAATTTTTTTCCCACTCAATCGACACACTCACCACCAAGACAAACTCCAAACTATGCAGCATGACTAGTGTGGCCAGTTGGATAAAATAATTATGCCTCAAGCTCAACACTGACAAAACTGAGCTACTAATCTTCGGGAATAAGAGCTCACTTTGGGACTACCTGGTGGCCTACCAAACTCAGACCCACACCCACCCCAGCCTACCAAGCAAGGAACCTAGGCCTCACCCTGGACACCAACCTTGCCATGAAGCCCCATGTCAACACGGTCACCTCCTCCTGCTTCCACAGCCTACCCTTGTTACATAAAAACTTTAAGTGGCTCCCTCTGGACACCAGATGTATCATCAAACCTGATCACAAGCACATTGGACTACAGCAATCCACTCTACTCCGGCATCCCAACCCACCTTCTTCACAGATTTCAAACAATCTAAAATGCAGTTGTCAGACTCTGGCGCCGAACCCAGACCACACCACTCCTCAGATAGCTACACTGGCTCCTCATCCAGACGGGCTGTCACTGAAATACACAGGGCACACATACTTCAATCACCGGCTTCACTTCCACAACCCACCAGACAACTTTGCATAGCATAGCATATCACACACACACATCTCACACACACGCATATCACACACACACACACACAGGCATATCACACACACACAGGCATATCACACACACACAGGCATATCACACACACATCACACACACACACACACACACACACACACACACACACACACACACACACACACACACACACTTACTTCTATCTTTCTCCTACCAAGCCAACAAATCATGGAACAACCTCCCCCAACATATCAGGTCCTCTTCCTCACTCTTGAATTTTGAAAGAAGCTGAAGATCCGGCTTTTCAATTAGTCTTCTTGAAGGACCTTCGAGACTGCCTGTGCTCAATCTCAAAAGCAAAAAGAGCAGATGATGGACGGAATGCAGAACAATCAAACATTCACCCCCAGTCACAAATCTGGGTTACATTCACCATTTTTGCTCGCCTTGCCATTCCATTTTGGGCACAGCCATATGCAAATCAGTCTTGACCCTACTGCTCATGGGAACAGTCCAGTCCAAATTGCCAAACCAGGTCCTCCCTGGACCAGAAACAAGCATCCTGGGATCAGTTTCAGAGTATCACCCCCATCAACTAGACTAACTTGAATCTGGTGGCATAGCGAGCACGGGACCCATGTCTGGGTATACCCTACCCACTTAGAGCAACAAAGTCTTCTTGCAGGACCATTGAGACTGCTTGTACACAGGCCCAGCCTCACCACACACCTACTCAGTGTTGGGATACCCACATCGGTGACAAGCCGTGCTCTACAAACCCATCTTGCATTACAACATTGCACACCTACTGTACAAGAGCAGTATAAATGACGACCTAATAAACCAAAAGAGTAGCATCCATGGAACACCATTTTATCAACCAGACGTTAGTGCTATGGTAACTTGGAGACTAAGGATGAGATATCTTTAAGCTCCAGACGAACTAACATAACAGCCTTATGCATCAAAGGGTTTACCAATTCTGGGTGCGGTGGATAATGTGTTCATACATATGGGCCCCTAAGACTGAATCCCATTTGGCAATTTGGCAAAAACCTTTTCCTAAATTATATTGTTGATCCACTTGAAAGGCATTGCTCTGTTTTTAGTGGACGCCTTATATACCCCCGTGATGCCTCCTTAGGCAAGTTGTTTTAACACTTACATGTAATCAACAATAATATTCGCTATATTCATCTTCAGCTCCCTCCAGAGCAGATATGGAGATAACTCTATGGGCTTAGGTGCAGAGGCAGCTGCCCATGGTGCCACACTGCAAGAACAACCTGGCACATGACATTAGCGTCGGTTTGGAACAGGTGTTCATATTGATGCACATGAAAGTGCCCTAGATCTGCACTCAAGAGTGCGCATCCAAGTATTGCTTACAACACAATATGTGCTTTATTCATTTATATATAGAGCCGACCGTGGGAGTTAGTCAGGATACCAGAAGGATGACTGCGCCAAGTAGCAGCAAATCTAACAAAGCCAACATTCACTGGCAGAATGAGTGGGAGAGATGTGACAAAACGAGCATTTATAAACATAGCTATAAATGCAGGCATCAACACAGCAAATATGTGTGAACAGGTTCTTAAAATATCATGGCTTTTCAAAGAACAGCAAACTCCCAGATTAGAAAACAAAGAACATATGCATTCTGTCCAAGTGCCCTTTCTGCTGGTATGTGTTTCAGCAAGTCCTGCAAATGGGAATCACCTCTGAGATGGTTGCCAGCTGAAAGTTTTACAAGTTTTGGACAGCTAACAAAAACACTACAGCTACAAGAGCTTAACTATTGGGACACTTGTAGTGGGCTGCTGCATTGCTATTGAAACATGTCTGACATTCCTCACATTTTCATTTTAGGCCTTCCTCGGGGCAATCTTACTTTAGTTTGAGGAAAGTCTCATGATCAATCTGTGACTTGCTATTCAAAATGAAAATATGGAGTGGTAAGAATATTGGCCGTGCCCCAATTTGCAGTAATAAATAGAATCAATAAAAATATCAATGCATTACCAGCACATTTTACACTGGGTAGTCTATAAGATGTTAAATGAAGTAAACCAAATACATCTATTGAAATATAGACCAGACACACAAATTGATACGGGGAGGGACGCTAGCATTTAAAGTGTTTTATATTCCCCAGATATTACACAAGATGCAGGACAAATACAAATATTTTAACGAGGCAGAAACTATACACATGAAGAAAGGGTATCACATCTAGTTCTAGAAGGGAAATATTCCAGCCATATTTTCAGGATAGCCACTAAGTATGATAAGGACTTCCATTTAGATTACATGTAGCTCAACTTATTTTATGTGGACATCCTGCACAAATCGAACAGATTTAAGTGTGAAGTTTATGCCTTCTGAAAAACACTTGATTTTAATTAATGTTTTGTACTAAGACAGTAGGCCTCTCATTTTTTGTGACTGTGACAAAAACTAAATACTGTTTAGCTTCAAGTAGTAGTAGAAAGAGTCAAAATATTAAAAGACAACATGACCACTTGGTGCACCTTTGAGAAATGTGGTATGTCACGAAAAATACCCGAGAAAGAGGACGTGGGTGACCAGCACTATAGCTGAACGGCACGCCCGCAAACAGTACACTAATACTCCATACACACAACACCTTCTTATGATCATACCGCCAGACCTCACACAACTCACTGCTACGATTTTAAATCTCACAAACATGAACACAACACAAACTGCCATATGAACATACAAAACAACAGTCAGCACACCCATTACAAAATATGTATGCCATTCACATAAGTTGTATGCATTTGTCTCACTAACTGAATGGTACCCAATCAATCAAATTCAGGAGGATAAAACGCATAGTTGTACATGCTCCGATTCAAAGCAATAATCTCTCGGATCTCTCGGTCACACGGCTGATCAGCCAAATCATTTTCCTTCCGCAGGTATCTTTCCTGTATAATAGAATTCATACGTATAAAGATGCACCATTATATCAAAGAACTTCCCAACACACAACCTTAACACGCACAAACCTATACAATTAACAACATAGTCACATGCCAGAATATCACCAGACCCCCCTAACCAGTACAATGATTGCACACACCTTACAAACCTGATTCAATCCCCATTAAATGGTCACAAAGAAAACAAAAAATTTAAGAGAACTGCTCAACAATAATCCACAGATTTAAAATTATGCAAACCAAAACAAGTGGCAAATTATATTCTTTGTATAGTTGCAAATAAAATTCATATAATTCAGTTTACACCTTCAATTAGTCATCATTCTCTTCTGCATTGCATATTCAATGTATCAGGAGAAAAAACGATTTTTAAGGGTGGACAAATTTGCACGTGTGTACGTTCAGACTCCGGCCTCAGTGGAGTTCACGTAGACAAAATAAGTAATCATAAAAATAGTCAACTCAGTTTTGACCACTTTTTGCAACCCGAGGCAATGGGAATAGACTACAGGGAACAGCGTGGATAAGCATGACTTGGCTTGAGGTCATTTGCTTCTCATATATCACAAAAGTATTAGAGGGTCAGAATCTCAAAGGTGATTACCAAGAGCAGGGGTGGTTACCAAAAAAGCCAAACAAAAGAGAACTATAACAACCAAGTCAGGTTTGTGTCCGATCTCAAAAACTACAGAGATTGACATTGGTACATCTAGACCGTGGAGGCAATTGAGATTCACCAATTGCAACAGCGACAAGTTAATCTACTTGATCACCTGCCCCTGCGGCCTTAGATACGTAGGGATGACTACTCGTAAGATCAAGGTGAGGTTGTCTGAACACAGAAGTACCATCAACTGCAAGAGGCAGGCAACAAGACTAACCAATCACTTCATCACCTTGAACCATCCACCTACGTCATTTAAATGGACGGTCCTTGAAAAACCGTTCATCCCGTCCCATGTCACTAATGTGAGTAATTTCCTGCTCAGGAAAGAGCAAAAATGGGTTTTGACCCTTGGCACTGACCGCACAGGGCTGAACGACGACATACCGTGGTCTTCGTTCTGACATTATCACCCATACTCTGCGGTGTGACCTAGGTTAAAACTAGTATCAAGGTTTGCTGGTTTAAAAATGTAAATTCCTTTAAACTTCTTGTACCTAAGGAGTTTCTCAGACAACATACCTTGATTGTCAGAGGGTAATCCTAGAACACAAGGCACATCGCTACTGCTGTGGTGTTGTTCTGATCTCAGGGGGACTCCTGCTATCTTTGCAAGTCACAGAGGGACTATGCCTGGCTCCCGTTAAACATTATGTAGACTTCCAGCCAGGTTTAATATCTCAGTCCAGTGGTTGCTTATCTTCAACGTTTTGGACAGCGCGGTATTTACTGGCCATTCGGGATCTGTATGCAGCGCTTGATCGCATTTCTGGAGGAGGCATGTTCTTTTACGAACGTCGCACTGATCTGCCTCAGGCTAACACCATAGCTCGGTGTCTATTTACGTCGGTTTAGTTTATGTTGTTTACTAGTATTCCCATAACAACGTGGGGACTGCCATTGATTGGCTAGTCGCCCCGAGCATCTACCCTATCCCTGCACGCTAGAGGGCTCTCTATGCAGCGTCCAACCAACCACAGTGCGTCTATCACTATCGACGCATGACGCGCCCCTTCCCCACATCACGTGGGTAGTTCTGGCCAATCAACTGCTAGGAATCAAATAGAGAGTGTAAACACTCTACCGGTACCTCCCCAGACGGCACAGATGCCGCGTTGGAGTACCGACGGTTAGGTAAGGTGAACGCGAAAGTATTTTCCTTGTTATATCACTGGCTCTCGCTTGACCAAGGGGGACAATACAACATTTTGCATTTGCCGACTGAAACGGCGCTTGCCGACAGGGCTTAGCGCTTCGGGCTGCCGAGTGTCACTAAGCGTTTTATCTGGCATAAGGGGTCCATTGCATATCAGCTTGCACCGCTAAACTCTTGGCATTTTTTCAAAAAACGAAGGAGTTACTGTAACTGCATATATGCATTGATATGGCATCATTGCCTGGGAAATACTTTTGGCAGCAAGATTAATTAACCCATTAACCCAATAATATTTAGTCTGTTGAAAGCTGGCGGCTTACTATGGATTTATCCCGCTTTACGAGTGGACATTTCTATGGACACTTGACTGCAGAGGCTGTGAATGGGCATGACAACGAGTATACCATTCAACAGGGTCACACTGGCACATTATCATACTCTGGTGTGCCCCAGCCTTATACTAAGACAATTGGTCTCGGCAACTTCTTTAATGAATCTTTTGTTGACATTTTGGTGAGTGATTCACTTGCTTGATTTATTCACCTTTTTCAGAGCGGTGCTTCACCTTTGTCCTGAGCCGCAGCCAGGTGGGGTGAGGTCTTTACTTCTTACAAATCAGGTAAGAAGTAGTCCGTGAAATTTGTACTCAACTTTTTCACATTATTACGGATGACACTAGTACAATACAGTGTGTAATGATTGAATATCCTGGATATAGATCTCACCTACGCTAAGAATGCACGATGGTGTATAAGGTAGTTTACTGTGGTGGACAGGTGGTGGTTGCTGTATTTATGCCATGTCTTTCTTTTTCAGTGAGTTACTGAATTGGTAAGAAGTATCGGAACGAGTACACCTAGAAGGTTCAGGTGACATATAAAATTAACTATGAAATCGTTCCAGTATTTTTCTTGTATAGAACACATTATCTCACATTAGGGTTTTTTTTTGTTTGCAGTAGCGTTAAAATTTAGGTCCTGAAGAAAGCAAGGCCGCATGGCCAATAATTGCTGAAACATGTCGACCACGTTCCACGGCTAGACAGTTTATTAATTCCCCTGTCTTGGCTATTTTTTAACCTTGGTGTCAGGAGCTGTACTTTAATAAAATATTTTTTGCTCCTCAAACCAATTTTACTCACTTTCCTTATCACTCTTGGTATTACTTATCCCTAGCACTGCACTCTTTTTTTACCCCACAGCCACGTTGTGAGTATATATCTTTCCAACTCACATTAACCATCCTAACCCCACAGGAGGGCTAGTCCTTCTCTGTCGGAGCAAACAACAGGTATGGTGTTTGTCCTCGGAGCCCCAAATGATGAAGGGCGGTTCCGAGTGGTGACTGATGGGTGCCAGAGATCAGACACAAACCTGACTTGGTTGTTATAGTTCTCTTTTGTTTGGCTTTTTTGGTAACCACCCCTGCTCTTGGTAATCACCTTTGAGATTCTGACCCTCTAATACTTTTGTGATATATGTAACTGGGGCGTGTATTTAGAGCTGGTCAATAAATTGCCCTTGGGTCCCTCTTAATTATATTTGTTGTTGATGCATTTGCTTCTCATAACAGCCCAGAAGCTCTTTAGCTCTCCTTGCGATGCCAACATCTGGAAACAGGCAAATGAACCACTTGGAGCGCAAAACTGACTGGACATAACAATGAGTAAGTAAATAAAAACTAATTTGAAAAATGGCTGGACTGGGACCCAAAGGAAGCCACAACAAAAATATACAGCTCTCACATGGCACCAAACAATCGTAGGGAGTGAGCTCACCTTTCTCTAGGGAAGGGTTCATTCTCCAAGAATGTGTAAAAACCCCCCAAAAAAAAAAAAAGACTTTGCTTCTGTTGGGGGATTAGAGCATGTTGCTCATTAACATAAGGTTATGGATCCTATAGGCTCAGCACTCAGAGAGACCTATAATGAGACAAACATTGACATAATGCCAGTGTACCCATTTTCCATTAGTTAAAGCTAACATTGCCAAGTGGGTCAATACATTGTCTTAAACATGTAAAGGATCATCCTATGTCATTGTGCACATTGCCAATAAACATACTATATATATATATATATATATATATATATATATATATATATATATATATATATATATATATATATATATATATATATATATATATATATATATATATATATATATATATATATATATATTTTTTTTTTTTTTTTTTTTTTTTTTTAAGTATGCACTTTAGCCTTGACTATCTAAATCATAGGTGTATGGCCATTTCCTCCCCACTATTCAACCCCATTGGCATTTTAGTGTGGGTATCTATGAAATACCTGGATTCTATTTGACGAAGCATCAATTGTCTGTCGCCTCCTCGAATATCATCGAGTACATTATCCATGCAAAAAACTCAACAGATCCCTGTTGCTTTCATGTTGTTTTTCAAAATGCCGTGCAACCGGATAGGTTACATCCTTGGTTGCGATGGCCCTCTGATGGTCCAAGATCTGCACTTTTGTGCGGTGTATGGTACTACTGATATACCTTAGACCGCATGGGCATACTAAGCAGCATATGTTATAGGTAGTGTTATAGTTCATGGCCTTACCAATTCTCTTTGGTGTACTCAAACCCGGTACATCGTAGGATAGAACTTTGTTGCTGCTTTTGCAGTCCTTACATCTTCCACAAGGAAAGATACCCGTGATTTGTCCGAAACAGGATTGTGCATTCCTCTTAGGATAATGGGTCTGTACCAGATATTCTTCCAAAGATCGTGCCTTTCTAAACGATAACAAGGGTGATCTGGGTAGATACTCCCCTATGATCGGATCAATTTTCAGGATGTGCCAATTTTTTCGTAACGTGTTTCTGATCTCATTGGCATTATTTGCATAGTGAGTGACCATTCTAAAGTCCTTCAAATCGACAACCTTCCTACCTCCTTTCTTAGATTTGACGTCTGCAAAAGAAATGTCTTTTATGGTAAAATACTTCTGCAGAACAATTTTTTGCAATTATTTTAACTGCCCAGGAAGCTTTGCAAAGTTTACTAAATCTTGCAATGGACATAAAGTGGGCAATTAGTAATCTTCCATACTTCAAGCAAATCTTATTTTACCCACCCCCATCCACAGCAGGGTTGACACAGGGACCACTGAACATTACAAAAAACCTAAACGATGACCATAGGAAATAATATAAATCAGGACCTTTTTTGTATACACCATAGGGTCTTTGAGTTGATACATCCCAAAAAAAATAGACATGCCACAAAACTGGTGGACTTACAGAATGGACCACAGCTGTGCCATTAAGAACCACTGCCTATCTGTAGCGAGTTTTGAGACAGAGTCCTTGCGTCAGTCCATTTCTGTAGCTGCAGCAACCTAATAAAAAAAGTCCAATTAAAATCAGTCAGTCTATTAACTTCATTTCCCGAGTTCAGAAAAAAACTTTAACTCAAATCTTCTGAACAAAGCCGACCCAAATGTACCGGACGGTTGAGCTGAAATCCTGCTGTTTGCGACACATTTCTCAATTCACTGCATTAGTATTAGTGTGAATGAAACACATTATCTCTCCTCATTATCGACTCCCCAATGCCTCTTCTAGCCCCCAACAGGCCATCTATTAAAGATCTGTAATCTGTTCCTTGTAAAGGGCTCTGTTGCTCCTTGAGGCCTGGTATATTCCTCTTCAAAGCAAGACAGTGTTATCAGCTGCCCCCTTGTCCCCAGAAGCACCCACAGTACCCAGGCCTGGCATTTTAGACAACAGCACTTTGCATGGTGGGGCCTGTGCTTTCATCTTTTCATTTATCCAATCCTGGATGTTTCGCATTTACCCCACGGGATTCTGCCCCAGAATTAAACAGGAGTATGGACGAGGCTGCAGTACGAGACAAACATACAGCAGACAAAGCACAGTATTTAAAGAGCTGCACTGCAGGACTGACATGAGTCTGAAAGCCAATTGCTGGAATCAGCCGAGGGACATGTTTTGAGGACCGCCTACACAAGCTCAAACCTTTTTGTTGTTGTTGCAGTTTTATATAGTGCTAACTCAACCCTAAGGTATCGGAGCGCTTTACATGAGCGCAGTTACACTACACATTCATTTTTAGTAGGTGAGGGGAAATGAAGTGATTTGCCCAGAATCACAGGAGGTTGAGCCGATGCCAGGACTCGAACCTGGTTCCCTTGGCAGATCTGGCTGTTATGCCACACCCTCTCCATCGATTGAGTGCAAGACTAATGCAGTGGAAAATCCACAGACATTTGGAGATTGAAAGAGGTGTTTATCTGAACAATGCTAGCGCTAAGAACCTACTATGCCAAGAATCTGGGGTACCACCTCCATTCTTTTAAAACATAGCAACTCATGGTGGGTAGGGTGCAATATTGATGGATGAATGCAAAGCCTGTTGAAACTGTTTTGGAAGGGACACGTCTTATGTAGAAAACTGACCTCTGTCCTTCACTTTATTGCCTCAGTTGTGGAATGGGTGCAGATCTCTGAATGAATCCCTCTCCACACCAATAGCAAGCATGTGTTGGAAAATCGGTCTTGCCTATAAGACCTAGTGCCTTTATCAATGTTTTTTTAGCCATTCTATACAGCAGCATGGAAAAAAAGACACAATGAAGCAGCTGCATCATTTTGTAGGCATGTGATCAACAAGCATGCCAATGCCTTCAAATGGATATATGCAAAAAGACACTGAAACCGATCCTAGGATGCTGGTTTCTTGGGGAGGAACTGGCTTGGCAGTTCAGGCTGGAACGTTCCCATGAGGCACAGGGTTAAGACTGATTTGCATATGGCCAGGTCTAAACTGGGGTGGCATGGTGAGGAAAAGAAAGATGGATTTAACCCAGATCTCTTGACTGGGGTGAGTGTTTTGATTTGTTCTGCATTCCGTCCATCAATTGTGTGTTTTCTGCTTCAAAAGGATACAGACCTTTTTTTTTATTTATCGATTCAAGATGAATCAGTAAATTTAAAGAGAATACAGTTGCATGAAAGTGCTCTTTTAAAATGTGGCACCAAAATATTTTCTTAAAAAAATAAAAATATATAAGCGGGTTGCGGCTGCACGTTGGGGAAGAGGGGGGGTTGAAGCAACACAAGGAAGAGAACATCAACGAAAGTAAACAATGTGAAGAACAGTTTGGTGGTAAGCACACGAGCAGAAGAAAGCAATACGAATGCGGGTGAGGGAGAGAAGCACATGGGGAACAGAAAGCAACGTGGAGGGGGGGGGGGGGGGGGTAAGAAAAGCAGCTGAAAAAAACCTGCACTCTTATGGAGTGCCTAAACAAAAAAAGGAAAAAATTAGTTCTCTAAGAGTGAGCTGAGGAAGCATAGAAGTTGAAGCAAAAATATCGGCCAGTCACAGAGAAGGTAAATAGACTATGCTTCAAGAAATGGGCAAACAAGACGGATAGGCATAAACAAGGAAAGCCATCCAATAGAAACAAACACAAAAGAGTGACAGTAAATCCAACCAATGCTAACTAATGGGTGGACTGCAAGACCCTTTATGTTCTTGCTATGCCTACGATATGTCTCTAATAGCCAGACAGCTTGCTTAGACTTCAAGGCTATAGGTAAAAACAGGTCTTACCATTTGCCAGTGTACTGAATAGTTAAACATATTCAGCACTGCTAGCCCATCACATCTGAAGACCTACACCTCTTGGGGTGTGTCAAATATATTTACAAGCTTTTCTTCCCATGTTTCACAATGCAAACCCTGGGGTCGCCTCTCTAGTCTTATGGTGTGAGATTGCCTTCTGGTGGAAGAATCGGAGATCCATTTTACACTGACTTGCCTCAGTTATTATAGATTTAGATGCCAATGGATTATCTCCCCTATAAAGAACGTGGGCATTTGAAGCTATTTAACTTCATGGCACATTTAAAAGAACGATGGATTAAACCCAGATCTGTGACTGGGGGTGAATGTTTTGCCATTGTGCAACATTCCGTCCATCATCTTGTGTGTTTTGCTGTTCACCCTATGTGGGAAGGGTATGCCCAGACGTGGGTCCCATGCTCACTAAGCCACTGGAGACAAGCTATCCTGGCTGAAGACGGCTGATAGCCAGAAACCGGCGCCCTAGGATGCTTGATTCCAGTCCAGTGAAGACATGGCTTGGCAGTTCGGGCTGGACTGTTCCCATGAGGCACAGGGTCAAGACTGATTTCCATATGTCTGAACTGGGGTGGCTTGGTGAGCAAAATAACAATGGATTAAACCCAGATCTGTGACTGGGGTTGAATGTTTTGCCATTGTGCAACATTCCGTCCATCATCTTGTGTGTTCTGCATTTTAAAATCAGACATCTTGGAGCCATTAGTATTCACCGTTAATGATTTATATTGCTTGCCTGGAAAACTAGATTAAATTATTTATCAGTTACATTTCTTGATTTATTGAGTTGTTAGTTTTAAAGTTAAATTAAGTTTATCTGCAGTGGTGTATGCGTTAAAATTGATTATATTATAAACATATGGATTTGTTAACATATTATATTCTGAATGTTAACATTTTTGCAAAATTGTATCATGGATATACTAACCGAAATAAATTTTTATTCGAAACTTGATTTTTTTAAATGATTAAAAACATGTTGTCAAGAAAATAGATCATAATGAGTCAGATGATCGAGTGGTCTTCAGTTAATAATAACTACAGTAAATCTCCAGGGCAAGCAAGCTTATGTCCTACATTTATCTCGAATGAGCCACCAAAAAACTATTGTGCACCTTTTAAAAGGCACAAGGAGAAGCTGAAGAAGACTGTGATAGCCCGATAATGAGGGGACTAGGGATCCAGCATGAGGCCACCAGGGACATCTCACAGATTTGTGCAGCATCTCACACACATCCAGAGTTAAGCAGCAGACAATTTTATTTTAGTTCTCAAAACATGGTTCGAAGAAAGAACATCTCCTCACACCTTAGAGCTTCCAGTCTTGTAGTCTTCAATTACCTTGTACTTTTGTTTGGAGATTTGCTTAAATACAGTGTTTAAAAAGAAATAACCTCTAATAGCCATGTAAATTCACTATAAGATTCATGATTCACGTTGTAGTCCTTAATAGCGAGGGCACATTCTGGAGAAGTCGCAGTCTAGGAAAGTCACCGTGTTGTGTCTGAAGTCACAGTCAAACACAACAAAGTCACAATCTTTTGTTAGTGAGGTCACAATATCCTGTCCATGAGGTCACTGCGAGGATGCAATCTCTCGTCAGTGAGGTCACAGTGCGATTATGAGAGAATATACAATGCTCACGGCTACTCAAGAGTGCCCTAGCACTATACGGTCTGTCAAAAGAAGCAGATGTGAACGGTGGTTATTGAGAAAAAAGTCCAGTTTTAAGCATTTTCTTAAAACCAGCTTCAACCTTTGTTAGACACAGGTCAAAAGGGAGCTTGTTCCACTATATAGGGCCCAGGAGGGAAAATGAACAACCTCCTGCCATGGCCAGGGGAACATTAGGGACTTTGGACAAATGATTACCAGGTGAGTGTAGACTCTAGCAGGGCTATAAAAAGGCAATCCTAGCCCAAAGATAGTCTGGTCCAGATGATGGAGAGCTCTACGCATTCGAAGTGCTACCTAAAAAAAAAAATCTGTTTTCCAGTGGGAAGCCAGTGCAAATTGTGCAAACGACAGGAAATATGTTCCCATCCCTGCAAACCCACAGCCAGTTGTTCTAACGCATTCTGAACGACTTGAAGTCTATTCAAGAGATATTTTGGCGAACCTGCATATAATGCGTTGGCGTAGTCCAATTGTGACATCACCAGGACCAACTGAAGATGACAAAAAAAATACAAAAAACATTTTGCAATGTGCAGGATGCCCCAAAAAAACAAAACACCACCCACTGAGAGAATTTGATTATGAAATAACATTTTATTTTCCAAGTTTAATCCATTTGTGTTTTGCAACAGCAGCTTGGTTGTCTGGTGAAGGTACCCTCTAGGCCAATAGACATCTAAGTTTAAAATAAGATTATAACCAAATATGAGCACCTCTGTCTTCTCTGTGTTGCATTTCAAATGGTTGCATGTCAACCACTAACAAACCGTTGAGAGACCTGGCTGAATGACAACCGAATCGATGAAGACCCCTTTGTAAAAGAAAAGAGGATCTGGTTGTCATCTGCAAAAGAAATAATCTTAGCCCCAAATTATTCCACCACATCAGCAAAGGGGGCAAGGATGTGTTAAACATGTTGGGGCTTAATGCAGAACCCTGAGGGACTAGGACGGACACCTTTCGACTAGTAGAAGAATAGGGGGGTAGCCAAACTTCCTGACTCCTGTCCTCAAGAAAGGACTTAAGCCATTTCCAGGCATTATCTCTAATGTCAATCTCACCAAAGCATGCAAGCAGCCTGTGACGTTGGACCGTGTTAAACGCTGCCAACAGGTCCAACAATACCAGGACTGCCCTGCCACCCACATCAATGGTACTTCTTATACAATCCGAGACCTCAACCAAGTCAGTCTCAGTACTATGCCTAGGTCTAAATCGCAATTGACTCGGAAGAAGAAGACCATTGACCTCTAGATAGCTTGAAAGCTGTTGATTGACAACATTTTTCAACTATTTTAGCTGGCACTGGAAAAAGGAAAATTGCCCTATATTTGCCTTTAGACATCTGGGTCCGCACTAGGCTTTTTTAGTAGAGGAACAATTTTAGCTCTCTTCCAACATGAAGGCACTGTAGCAGTGACAAGAGACTTCAACACGCATTCAAAATGGGATTAATAATGTCCACGCCTAAAACCAAAATGGACAAGGATCATTGGAAGAACCAGATTTAAGGTTTAATTTGCCGTCCTAGAGTCTACCAGAGAGATAGTATTAAACTCAGAAAGATCACAGGAAATTGGTATAGCCATCAGACCTGTATAACCAAGAGTCACACATGGGATAGAAATTACGGGAAGACTTTTCTGTATAGCTTGGACTAAGTTACGGAAGAATATTGCGAGTTGCTCACACCAGTCCACCGAAAGAGTCTTACTCCTATGGCTAGCCACAGGATCAGTAAAATCCTTCACAATCTTAAGATTTCCATGGGATTGTTAGCTGCTTTTTCTATACACACCTTGTAATACTTACTCCGTGTGAGATTTATCAGAGTTGCATCTCTCTTTAAAGCTATTTTGTATTAAGTGCCACAACAGTAAATTCACAGACTCCGCCAGAGAAGTCACAGCTTCCTCAGAGTGAGGTTACAGCCTGGCAGCGAGATCTTGGCTTACTGAGAGGGAGGTCGCTGGCTACTGATTGGGGTAGTTGATGGCCCTCTTAGGGGTAGCTTGCGACGATCTGAGGGGTAAGCTTGTGGCCCCCTAACAAGCTGCTCGCAGCCCCCTAACAGGTAGTTTGGGACCTCTTGCCTGCGAGCTTACGGCCTCCTGCCTGGGCGTTCACACGTCTTGTGAATGTGAGTCCACATATTGCTAACCATAGGATATTAATAACTTTTTTTCCTAAAAGGAATTGACGGTGCAGACGTTAAAACTAATTTGTACTACATTGCTTGCAATCTAACATTCAAATAAACTAGAAGGGTCACTTATGACCATAATGACAAGAAACCCTTTGTCAGAATATAAGAGAAAAGAAACATCAGAGGCCCTCAAGCAAATTTACCAACAAGATACTGCCTCAAAAAAAACCTAGAAGAGTAGAACTGCGGATCAAGCGCATCAGAGCGCCATCTTCTCTTGAGATGTGCATGGCTGAAGCAGAGGAGCATTAAAGGGCCGGCCAGAAGACGACCTTCAGAGGTCACAACACTCAGAAGATTATCTCACTACTTTAAAGCCTCGGGCTGATGAAGCAGAAGACAAGTTAATCTCTAGATTACAGGTCATTACAAAAACCGGACACTGGAACAATTCCATTCCTGGCGGCCTGGTTTTTATGGCGAATGCAGGTTACAGTTCAATGATCCAGAACACGGAGCAGAGAGTTGTCTACCTAATCAGATTTTTCAAAAACATCACTGCCAAAAAGTGTCTAGAACAGGATGTTAACTGCGAGACTGATGCACATCCCTAGACTTCCGTAGTTTCCAATGAACTGTAGGCATTTTAAACTTTCTGAACCCTCTCTGATGCAGCCACTTGCACAGAACAGAACACGCACAGTTTCTCTCGTGCTGTAAAACCGCTAAACTAGTTCCATGCCCATACAGTTCATGGCCTCTCTGGAAAGATTTCCAAGTGGATGCTAGTTCGCTGAGGGAAAAAGTAGGAAGCGTCTATTAACTAAAGACAGACAAGGCAACAAGGGACGGCAATGGGCGTGTGTGTTACAGTGGAGCGGCAGACGCGCTATAGGCACACAAAGTGAAATACTAGAGGGATATCGCCTCATGCGTGCATAGAATATATTCTTCGAGGTTTAGGAACGCATGCTGCTGGGCGAGTTGTGCTTGTAGACGCTGTGCACCGCACGAACAGGGCTATCCGCCCAAGGATATGTACAGTGTAACTTTTTTCGCTTTCTGCACCCGTGGCAGTGCTTGCATCCAGGGTCATAGGGTCACTTCTATGTGTCACTCCAGGACAGAGCCCGGGCTGGGAGTGAAGGGGGCGGGGCTGCCGGAGGAAGCGCCACTTCCGCATTCGTTCATGCCCGAGAGGACCGGAGGCCGCAAACAGGATTAACACAGAAAGGAGTGCGAAGGCTTCCTGGCCCAGAACGGGGCCTGCCTCCTCTGCCAGGCCTGGGAAACAGCTGCTTATTCCTGTTCGTGGCGGGCGGAGGGCGGGCACGAGAGGTTAAGAAGGGAGGGAGCCGCGTCTTTGTCCAGGATATGAATAACCAGGCACTGTGCAATTTTAAAGCTTCACAACACTCCCGCTCAGACCTACTGAAAACAAAACACGTAGCCATAGGGTAAGAAAATAATAACTTGTGAAATGTGCCGTACTCACAAAAGGCAATTTATCATCAGCAACTGTCCTCAGGCGCAAGTACCTGCCAGTGCCAACAGGGCCAGCGACTGCCCAGGGCACTGGAGATGGTAAATGCTACTGCCCTGAGGTACCACCCAACCCTGCCCTTAGATTCTGTGCCGGTCGCTCCCTCCACATCTAGATATGGCACTGCCCTCAGGATTTGCTTGGCACGGCCCTCTGGATCTATGCCTCATATCAAGACCCAAAGGCCTGTGCCCGTCACAAATATGGGGGTTCAGACCTGCCACCAACTGCTACTTCCCTTTCGGTCACCACCAGCCATTACCCTTCAATTTTTAACGCCTTTAAGGTGTAGCGCGAGACGTTGAAGTGCTTTATAAAAGTATGGGAACTGTGATGCTGTGCGGAAAGTAGGCAGGGTGAGTGAGCAAGAGGGAGGGGTCAAAGGCGTAACAAAAAAAAAAAGTCATATTCTGTAACTTTTTAGGTCTTTCACCATCAGGTAACTACATATAAAATAAAGCACAGCTCAAATGAGAAAAAAAACTGAATCCTGGTTCGTGCAGTGGATAATAGTGACCTGTTTATGTTTAGTGCTCTGAGGTCTCTCTCTGTGACAGAAAGCACTGTGAATATGTAAGTCTTTATTTTAAACTTGCATTACATGCAGTATAAGAAAGGCTACAACAAAATGTGCAAACGTGTTTAAGATACAAGTGCTTCCAAAATATAGATTTCAGTAAGATCAAGACTGAACATAGTGCATGTTTTTATAACTATCCTTGAAAAGCACAACCTTCACAGCTCAGCTGATACCTCTGTTGCTATACCACTCAAAAAGAATGATTCCGTATTATCAGGACGCTTCAAGTGATCCCATTAGTTAAAACCAATGCCGGTTTCCAAGCACCCCTTACATTTTACATTTGCAGATTAACCAGTTGCGCTCCTTTACATTTCTGTCAGGCAAGCAGGCACCCTGGCAATATGGCTTGTTTAGCTGCCTGGCCCTCCCTCGTTTTCACAACACAGAACACTCCCCGCCTTACATTTCAGTTTAAGCATTTCATCTCTGTAAATTAACTGTCCCGGGATGGTTGTCTCTCTACTAAAAGTAAGGGAACAGTTTTGCTTACATTTAAACATTATGGACACATCGCTCCCCTTCTATCCTGCACACTTCAACCACTGTTAAGTACCCAGCACGAACAGGGCCGGACTGGGAACCAAAACCAGCCCTGGGAAAGTGCTTGGCCGCCTTCCCATCCCCCGGGGTTGTGGTGCTGCCAAGCTCTTTGCCAGGGCCGGCTTTCGGACGATTTTGTTACAGGGCCGATTTTGCAGCTATGCTGCAAAAACGGCCCTGTAACAAAAACAGCCCCCAGGGGCCCCAAACCGGCCCCCCACCCGTGCGGCGCACCGGGGGATTGCCCGGTGCCCGCTATGGCCAATCTGGCCCTGAGCACGATCCAAGCACCAGTCACTGCCCATAGGTTTAACGCTTGATGAAGGTCTCATCGTTAGCACCCACCAGTGACCTTATGGACTTCTCTCAACAACGCACCCTGTGGCAGTGCCCATGAGTCAGTCTGGGTTTGGCAACCACATCATAGTTTTAGTGACTTCTAACACCAGGGTATTGGTGGTCACTGGCATCAGTTATTTCATTCTGCCCCTACAGTAGAAAAAACGTAGGCAGAGATGGGACTCCATTCAACAATATGGTGTGTATACAGGGCTTCAAGTGGGCCGGGTCTCACCAGGTCTGAGCACCAGCAGTTTTTTTAAGGAGTTCTCGAAAAGGGTCTCTATCGAGCTCTGTTTTGGGCCCTGGCACATGCTGTCCGTTTTTTTTTCGGACTGCAGCGACAGCAGGCAACATCGATGTGCGTGTACACACTGCTCACTTCTCACAAGTGGAAAAGTTACGGCATGACGTCATGCCAGGTGAGCCGTTTTAGGGGAAGGGAAATCCTTTTAAGAGAGTCATTTTCTCTCTTGATTTCCCTTCTCTTTTTGAAACTCAGGAGCAGCAACACTGTTGTGTCATCGGGGCTTTATTTTTATTTTTATTTATTTTAAAAGTTTTATATAGCGCTAGCTTAACCCTTAAGTATCAGAGCGCTTTACATACACACAGTAAACAGCAGAATGACATTACATTACATAGTAGGCCGGCAGTAAGGAAGCAAACCATAGAAACAAAAAAAATACAGCATGGGCAAAAAATATGCAGTGCAACGGAGGAAGAGAGAGCAATAAAAGAAAAGGCGAGAGTGACCTAGTCCGGTCACTCACTATCCATGAATGTCCAGAGAGAGAGGAAAAAACTCGGATAAAGAAGACTAGGTTAGTTGAAATTGGTCATGAAAGTATTTGTTTCGGAGATTGAGTTTCAGGTCTCTTTTGAAACAGGAGAAGGAGGGGTTGCATCTGAGGACTTCAGGGAGAGCATTCCATATCCTGGGAGCTTTTTCAATACTATGTACAAGCCATAGTTGCGGCTTATTTATCTTATGCAACTAACAACCATTGACAAAGCCAAAACTCCCGGCTTGTTGTAGGTATGATGTTACTTGTTTTATCATATATCTGATTGCAATGACAGAAACAGCAAAATACAAGTTGGGCGGCACACTATGCTAAGCACAGATTTTTAGCTTATGTGTTTTAAGCCACACCCTTAATTATAATTGGTCACGCCCCTTTGAGAGACCCCCCAGTTTTTTCATCCCACTTAAAGCCCTGTGTGTAATCCTTACACAACAAAGAAGATGCCATTCTGGCATGGGCTAAAAAGATAATTGGAGCATAGGTTTTGGCGTTATGGGGTGAGGTAGGTATGGTGTTTGTAGTGAAGGTTAGAGAGTAGATGAGGAATTTACATTTGTATGAAGCATAGGAACTGGAATTAGGTTTAGAATTATGTTACAGGAAGAAACTGTCCTACGCACGCCTAAACAAAAACGGTTCAAATGAACTGATATTTGGTTGTGACCAGAATCACAGCTCTTCGCTAAGTTAGGACGATGGTACAAAAACAGTAACCACCACCACCACCACACACCACTAATCACAACCAGATTCCAATTCCAGCTCGGGCTCGGCACCCTGTGTCTCTGGGCAAATGATATAACCTCCCCGTGTCTATATAAAAAAAAAAGTGTAACGTAAAATGCTCTAGTGCCCTTAGGCCAAGTTTGCAGTGCATGAAACTGCAAAGAATAAAACATACATGAGGAAGCTAGGTGTCGAATGCATTCATACATAATGCACGCAGAGGGGGATGAGTGTGAAGTTTGCGTGGTGGTGGTGGACTGTTTGCATACTTGCATCCATTTTTTGATTTCCAGTGTACACGAGTTATAAAGAAAGAGGATTGGAGGATTGTAGATAACAGGGCTCTCCCAAAGCCTTCCTGAGGCTTTTGTAGTAGGCAGGACTCTAGGGTGCAGAGGACTAGAGAACGGAAGGTCCTTTCTGAATGTAGGGCCGAGCATCCCGAGGGATAGACTTGCACCGTCAGACCATGTGATGAGGCCTTGAAGCACTTATACCGCAGCCTCCCTTCAAGAGTGGCATAATCCTTGTAATGACTTGGGAACCCTGCCGCCGCAGTAAGCTGTCACCACAGAAAGCTGCAAAGTGCCTGGATAGGTTTATATGTTCACTCCCTGAGCGCAACACTGAATTCAGCCTTCATTAGATCCGCTTTTGCTTCATTACAGCGGTGTAACGAGGGTTGCCAGAGTCCGTGGCAAGGCAAGTATCTTCACACTTTTCATTTTCAATTTTGCGCCCCTTAGAATGCCCCTGTGCCTCGAAGAATGCCTCTAGTAGTTTTGCGCCGAGGCAACCACCCCTGAGCTCCGCCCATGCTACCCCACTGTCTCATTATCTGAATGGTGATGTTTCGATCTGAGTGCAGCTGAGAGGGGCCTTCTCCGGGCTCCAGAGTGTTGGTGGAGGCAGAGTGTGTGTGATCCTGCCGAGACGGTCATGGGCAGGGCACACCACCTCGAGCAGGTGCAGCCTCACACCATCCCTGTCCAAGATCACCTGCCAAACTGAACTCTAACAAGTCAAGGTAGAGCGTGTTGATGGGACACTGCGTAAAAGAACAGTTTTTGCATAGGTCATGCTTCAGGCAACTATCATTCTTTGAGGAGCAGGTGGACAGGAAGCCCACACAGACAAATAGAGACCATCACCTTTATTCCCTGCAAGGGCAAAAGTTGGGAATTGCACTCAAATGAGCAGCTTCAGCAGCATTCACTGAACCCACTGGCTGCAGGAGATTCCCTTAACCACTGTACATCACAACACTGTTCTTTGACTTGTACTGCGCAGTGCTACTTTGTGTGGTAGTACTTTTACTCTTGCATAAAATCACGGGCTGGACAATGATTTATTAATCACTTAAATTTTTGGGTCTCGCTGGCAATGCATCCGCAAGCGGATGCATGTGTCCAGCTGGAGACGTATAGCGATCAGTCTGGGGGGAAGGAGGACAAGAGGGTGTACGAGCTTGGATTCGTGTGCGCGAACGCGCACGTCGCGTCCTGCGCCGTACACATGCGCGCGCAGACACACTCGCTCACACACCCCCCTCCCCCACAGTCACACACACGCACTCCAAGACACATACACACACACACGCACGCACGCACACACACACACACACACACATACACAGCCCGCCCCCCCCGCGCGCGCACACACACACACACATGCTCCCCCCGCAGCTCAGCAACCCACTCACCGGCTTCCTTCGTGCGGCGGCTCTCAGCTGCACGGCCCGGCAGCAGGACTCTTCTTCCCTCCTTTGGCACCGGGGCGCAGGGTAGGCTCCTGCCTGCTCCGGTGCTCCAACTCGCGACTCTTCCGTGGGAGGCGGGGTAGGCTCCCGCCCTCCTACATCCTGTTTCCGGTTGTCGCGCCGGCCTGCCTGACTTCCTGGTCGCAGGCCGGCAGAGTAACGAGGATGTTTGATTTGCGGTATTTATTTATTTAGTTATTTATGCATTTTTATATAGCGCGGACTTTACCCGAAGGCGGTATTTATTTATTTATGTATTTATGCATTTTTATATAGCGCGGACTTTACCCGAAGGCGGTATTTATTTATTTATGTATTTATGCATTTTTATATAGCGCGGACTTTACCCGAAGGCGTCAGAGCGCTTCACATTAGGAACAGAAATGAAACATAATGAAAAACATTACAAAAGAACAGGTTGCAAAAACATACGTTACTTACATAAGGTAATAGTGAAAATTGTGAGCAAACAAAATACATGAGGTAGTAAAAACTATAAGCAACCAAAAATACATGAGGTAGTAAAGGTAATAGTGACAATCGTGAGCAAACAAAATACTTGAGTAAAAATTGTGAGCAACCAAAATACATGAGGTAGTCAAAAGTGCACAAGAGGAAATGAAAGTGACAAGTGTGCAGTTATAAGAGAAAACAGAGTATAATTAGAGGTATAGTCCTGCAATAAGTGCTAGACACTCAGGCTCAGGAACAAGCGTTACATGGGCAAGGTGGCACTTGTGCAAGTATCAAAGGCAAAGACATGTGAGAGGTAGCAGCCGTGTGTTGCAAGGGCAGAGTGGTGTGTGCATGTTACAAAAGGGCACCAAACACCAGTACATGGAAAATACTGCAAAAAGGCAGACCCTCCAATCACAGGCATACACTGGGAAGGCACTTCCATGGTCATGGAAAGTAGAAATTATCAGTAGTGGGAAGTCTTCCTCACAAATAGCAAGAGGACGTGAATTACTTTTGGAGGTGTCTCTGGAGGAGGAGGAGAACTTTGAGGTCCCTTTTGAAGGCCTGGGAGGAGGCGGTGGTCCGGAGCTTTTTTTTGTCCTCTTGCGGTTTGTAAATACAAAACATATTGCATTACAAATGCTATAGGTATCACATTTGCGAAAGTTATAACTATTGGCATTGTAAATGACGAAGCTATTAATTTAGCTATTTAAAAAAAAAAGAAACATAAATAAAAACTTTGCCATTTACAATACCAATAGCTCAAACTTTCCTAATGCGAGACCTATTGCATTGCAAATGCTTGTTACTGAGTGCAGAGTCTAACCCCGCTCTACCTCTCGGAGTAAACCCTGGACTGCTCAACTTCTCTACAGAGGGTGAAGTGGTGCACAGCCTTGGGTCAACAGCAAGCTGAAGACCCAGAGAACTAGTAGTAAAATGCCCAGAGTGTCTCAATCTGAGCCAGGTAACTCCTCACTGCTACAAGACTCCTGAAAATGTTCCCACGGGTAGTGTGTGGCAACGGTGGTTTCCTTTCAGCTACCTGCCTCCCTCACACAGTAGATTGTGGGCAATGCTCATGCAAAACCACCTTCATGGCAAATATACAGTTTGGTAAAACTCTCGGCTACATCCATCACAGACTAACATTTACCAGACATCTACAATTTAGGAACGCATAATGAGCGACACAAGGGAAATTCAATTACTCTACTGATGATAGATTACAAAAAAATTTAAAAAAAGAAAAGACTCCTCTTGTCCTCAAAACCAGGCTTTGTGTCTACCTAGGACTCAACAGGGCTGCAAAGCCATACTGATGGCAGAAGGGGCAGTCTAAATGTCTCCAACATAATCTGCCCTAACCATGGGCACCAGCTTGCAAGGCTCAATGGGTCCAAGTCCCAGCAATATTCCTGTTAGGAGATGAAAGGTAAGGCATGTTCCCTTGTGTTTTTATCTTTCTCTGACCTGCCTGCAGACAAGATGCCCTAGTACTGTGAGCCAACGAGCAGGGACAGGGCAGCTGAAAGATACACATGGAAACACCGTCATCCTCAGCTCTCTGGATTGCCACGTGCTGTTGTATTAAAATAAAGACTAAGGGTGTTATTTTGGGCAAATGGCACGATTTAAGGCTATTGGGGAAACACGAGGTACATATAGGACTGCACTGCACACCACCTCTCACTCTTATCAGAGCATTAACACCAAAACATTATTGCATTATACTCAGTACATTTGTTTTACACATTTAAATATGGCAATTTCAAAACGTGCCTAGTGAATCTTAGCTCTTCCACCATTGTTGTCACATTGAGATATTCCTAAACTCAATTCTTTTGCAGTTTTATATAGCGCTCACTTGACCCAAAGGTATTAGAGCACAATGCATGAGCACCAATTACATTATACAAAGACACGTTCAGGGTTGTTAGGTACAGGGAGATTAAGTGATTTGCCAAAAATCACAGGATGTTTTGCCGATGCTGAGACTTGTAGCTGGTTCCGCAGTCACAAACTCGGCAGCTCTGGCACATTAGTATGTGAAAAAGATGCATGTAGAATTGTGAAAGATAAATTCACTCATAATGTCATTTTCTCAATTTTCGGTATGATAATCCTTTTTATGATGGAGTGACACAATTGCTCCCAGATTAAAATGTTCAGGGAAGGGCAGCTTTAGTGTTACGAGCCGATTAAATGAGTTGTTTATCCATTTTAATTGATTCTAACGCACGTAGCATCTTACAGGTCGGGCTCAGAACGAGTCCTCAATGGAGTGGTTCATGTGACCTGGCTAGACCCCACCAATAATTAAGAAAACCCTGCACAGATTAACTGAACATCCTTCACACTAGAGAGAGGCCTTTATGTGGAAGCGGCAAACTTGGGCTTAGTGGGCCAGTATAGAGGCTACATATCCATCTCTTTGTTGTCAGTTTATCAAATCAACTCTCAAACAGTGCTTTATGAAGCAAACTACAAAAGCATACACACAAAACACAAAATGTGCAAATTGAGCCCCATAGTCTCACATGGGGGTAACATTTTCAAGACCATATTCTCCTCATCCCTCTTCTCTAGAGTTTGCTTAGGTCATAGCAGTCAATCGTTCTGTGCTTTTAAAACATACGATTGATTCCTCCTACATTTTGCAGACCTTTGTTTTTAAAGCACCACAAATTTAAACCAAATTTTCTGCAACATTATTAAAGCATGGGGAAAGCCCTGACGCTCTCGTCTCGCATTTTGCCAATTTTAGCTGCCTGATTTTTTAAAGTTTAGTCAGTGTTTAATTTGAGATGGTGGTTTCCGGTGCTCGGCACTGGCACTTAATTGTCAAAACTGGTACTTATGAGAGTCTGACACATTGTGACAATGTTTGTCTAATTTAGAGATGAGCACAAAAGTTGTTTCTTAATTAAATGTGTTAACATGTTAATACATGCTGCCAAAGCCATTCTTATAGTTTTGGGGGCCTGGAATAGTAAGAATTGTCACAACTGTAGTTGTGTTGTTACTGTAGTTGGGAGCACTGACAGTGGTATGGGCAGTACAAGCAGAAATGACCTCCTGAAGAGGGCCCAGGCCCTTATGTTTTTTACAAACTGAGTAATGTGTTTAGTTGTTAGCAGCCAACATACATAAACCTCTGTTCTTTTGTTAAAATGCACATCCATGTTTCACTACTCAAAAGATTATGAAACATAGCTATTTTATTTTAGGTCCGGCCTTTGAGACAACCAGTCAGGGTTTAGGAAAAAAAAGAAATCATACATTGTATACCAATGTAGATGGGCTTTTGGTCAGTGGGCTTCAAGCATTGTTCTTTTTCACCATCAATCATGTTTTGCTTACACCCACCACAGTAATGGGTCAGCCCACTACAAACTGGTATCCTTCATTTACAGTTACTGCACAAAGTCTGTGCAAATTTTTCGTTGGAAAAGTAGTTCCTTTCTCTTCAGTGACAACAATGATTCAAAAAGTGTTTTCTAACTTTATTTATTGTTCATATTAACTTTAAATATCGCCTTTTTATGTTGCGTGGCTGCATAGTGATCTCCCTTTAAAGTAGCAGGTATAAAGTAAGATTGGAGCAGCAGTGCCTGGTTAGATGGCGATTTATTGAGGTCACCTTCACAAACAAGAACAATAACATGCATGGCACAACTGAAAGGCTTGGTGTTCAAAACATCTCAGTAGTGAAACAGCTATATCAGTGAATGTTCTTTTTCATTTTAATTTTAAGTAGAAAATATATAGCAGCCACGTTTATTTTCTTTCTTTTTATGAAAAATTTGTCTAATTTTTTTTTTTTTTTTAGCAATTACACCAGCTTGCCAAGGCCCAACCTTGTGTGGAGTAACATGTACTGTTAAGGAGTGGGACCTCCGAAAGAGCACCGAAAGTACAGGGAGGGGCCTAACAGATTGTCATGGGGGAGCAAGAGCCACATCTCGGTGCTGCCAGGCACAGAGCATCCTTCCTTCACAAAACACATATGTCAACAGAGATGGCTTGACTTGAGTGAAGAGAACTGCTGTGTATGTCACACACTGTCACTGGCCTGGAGACCCTTATGGGTGAATAGTCACGCTTTACAAGAACACTGATTGATTTATTGACTGGAACCAAGCTGTACCCTGCTGATGAGCCCATAACTAGGGCAAAACCAGTCCTGGGTTGCTTGTGTGATGGTTTACGGAGGACCTGGCCTGGCAGTTTGGGCTAGACTGTTCTAATTTAAGTAGGGTCAAGACTGATTTGCATATAGCTTGGTCCAACCTGAGATGGCATGGTGTGCAAAATAATGATGGATTGGAATGCAGCCTGCATGATTACCAGCGGCTGAGTGTGATTCAAGCATTTCATTCATCACTGTTTTGTATACTTATTGTATGTCACCAACAAGGCTGGACTAGGAACCAAAACCGGACCTGGCAACCAGTTCGGCCGGCCAGAGGTGTGTGTGTGTGTGGGGGGGGGGTGGGGAGGGGTGTGAGGGTGGGGAGGGGCGGGTTTGCTTGTTGTTTGTAGCAACACTCCGGTCTCACCGCTGCCACTTTTCTGACAGGGGGCTGATATTTCAAAAAGGCCCCCAGTACCAAAAAAGCTCCCCAGGGGTCCAATTCGGCCCCTACCCTGGCGGCCCACCAGAGAAACGCCCGGTGCCCGCTACGACCAGTCCGGCTCAGGCCACCAAAGCAGTTTTGCTTTCGTGGGTATCACAAGAAGAGATGCAAACCGGTACACTATGGTACAAACTGCAGGATCCAGACATCAACCGTGCTGTTGCAGCAAGTATGAAAGAGGCAACTTCAAATTTAGGGACACCTCTTCAGAAGTCACTGCCATAATCTAAACTGGAAAGGACTCAGACTTTGGCATCCAGTATGAAGGCTGCTTTAGGAATTACGTATATCATGGTTCTCAACAAATGAAGTTAGTAGCAACTGTGAATGCCTAGTGAGATTTAACTTTCAGGAGATAGAACAGTTTGTGTCAGCTTAGGTATTAGGAATTCATTTTGCAGCAAGTCGGTTGAAAAGAGAAAGGTTTAATGGGGAGTGGTACAAAATCTGTATTCTGCCATCCATTTCCAACATAGCCACTGACAGACTCCTGTGTGGCTACCACGGGATCAGTCAGGACTTGTGCTTGAAGATCCAAGAAGCTGTAGAAGTGAGCATGGCATCCCATAACAAAAACGAGAGGCTTAGTGATCTATCCTTGCAAATTAGGAGTAATATTTAAGCTACGATAGAAGCCATGCAAGTACATTCCATCCAGTGTCTTTGTGAACACCAGTCGTGGTCAGTGATTGAAAGGTGGCTGACACTTTCAAAAGAAAGTAAGATACTCTCAACTTCATACAAGGCATGTGGTGCACCACCTGCTATTTTCAAGGTAGTGGTTTTGATGGTACATCTGGACATGAACTTTGATTTGTGTTTTCCATCATGTTTGTCAGGGAGCATCTTCAATTTGTGGCAAGAGTTCCCCATTGCTAATTTAGGATTGTTAGGCTAGTAGCGGGGCATAGTTGTGGACAGCTGGATCTGAGGTTTTACATGGCTTTAGGAGGTTTGGGACGCATTGTTCAAGTTGTCGATTATTTTTTAACAAACTCAGCTCCTGTCCTAAAGTTGGCTAAGTATGTGCCAGAAATACTGAAGAAGGATGTGGCATTTCTGCTGGACTTTTCACAATTCTTTGATTTTTGTGGCACACAAATACAATAGCCATGGTTTACCGTGTCCATTGATAATAGGACTCTTTCCCGAAGAGAAAGCTGATGTTTCGAGTTCCCCATCTCGCCTCTGGAGATCTTCGCTTTAGCCACAGCATTCAGATGCACTGATGTCGTGAGGAAGTTAAAATGCCGTTGCTCTCCCTTGTCTTGAAACACACCTTCCCTCTTACATACATTGTTTGCAACATGGTGCACGCTTTGATGAAGGGATTCAAAGCACGTCACACAGTCTTCTGCCAATGTAAGCATCTCATGGCTTAAAGGCCCCGCGGGGAGCCACGGGCGAGAGTGGGACTTCCATTCTTCTGAATCAGCTGCAATTCCATATCCCCTACTCTAGTTCCAGAGCTGGATTAACACAGTATTTCCACATCAAGGACTACCCTGCGGTCCAGACAAGAAGGGCGATGCAGCCCGCCACCTTGACTCAGAGTCTAGAGAAGTTTTAGAGAAGTGCCAGGGAGAGGCCTTGAACCTCCCGCGGGTAACACACCGAACAACCCCGACTGACTCAGAGATTCCATCATGTACAGGGCTCTATGTCAAAAATATAAAACCCGTCAAGGGAGGGATGTGAGGATGTGGTGGATTGAAAGAGTACGGTGGACTCCATTTCACCTAAAATACTAAATGAATGGGATTGCTACCAGAGAGCAGAGAAGCCAATGAGTGAAGTATAAAAAACACCTCCCTGCACCGTCTGTTTGAAGTGCGAGTGACGCTTCCACTGCTGCTAGTCACGTTGTATCAGCTCCGTGCGTGAGGGGAACGTGCAACGCCGCTGTTTATACCTTAACCTATTTATATATGATGGGGGCGAATCGTGCACGGTCCTTGCCTGCAGTGTGACTGTCCTATGTGTCAAGGAGGGGTTTGTGCTTCTGGCTGCTGCCTTCATCTGTTTTGCCTGCGTGAGGGAAAACAGGCTCTACGTCTGGACGTGAATTCTGACTTAAGGTTTCCATCTTGTTTGCGAGGAAACATCTTGAATTATGTGGCAAGATTTTTCCACGGCTAACCTGGGATTGTTAGGCTGGTTGTGGGGCAGCTGAAGCTCTGGTTTTACATGGCAAACTTTTAGGAAGTCTGGGACCTTTCCTTGTGCCAAGAAGTTGTCGATTATTTTTAACAAGCTTTCCCTGCAATTGCATATCCAGCCTGTGTGAGTGTATAGTGCCCAATGTTTGTGTGTGTGGTTTCATTGCTGCTGCATGTGTGTCTGTAGCTTGCTGTGTTGCTTCCTGTCCTATTTCTGTTGTGCATGTATGATGCGCGAATGTCCTGCGGCTGCACCGCTCAATCTATTGTCATACAAAGCTGGGTATGCCACAGCTTGCGGTCGACTGGTCTGCATGTAGAAGAGTAGTGTGTTATGCTGATGCCAACGCAGTCCATGTATTGCGTGAGTGGGGTGTGGTTGAACCACAATTTGCTGGACCAGCCGGAGAAAAAGTAGACTTACAGCCACTGCAAACTGTATATGAAGCTTGGCGAGTCCCAAACCTAGGCTTGCCGATACCGAGTGCTGGACTAGCCATTCTGCACTCTGGGATTTTCCCGATGGGCTGCAGCTCTGGGCGCCACTTTCCAAGTAGGGTGGTCCTCCATGATCCAACTATGCCTCACAGCCCTATTCTAGTGGGACTGCATGCTTGCCAGAGATGGTTTTGGTTCCCAGTCCAGCCGTGCTGACGATGTTCACCATAAAACCGGTCCAGCTTTGTCTAGATCATTAAATCTGGTAAAACCAACTAGTAGGCTGAAAAGGCTCCATTTGATCCTGATGACTGAAAGTGTTTGGCACTTAGTCCGTGACAGAAAGTTAGGCCATCCCAAGATGCCACTGTAAATCCAACAGCCATCTTCTAAGGGGTCCAGGGTAGGTGCGCCCTTGGCATTCGGTAGAAATAGAACCATGACGCCCTTCTTTACCCAGCAGCAGCGTCATAGGGCTCTCCTGGGAGTACACTTACTGGGATTCTGCTGGTGCCTTGAACCAGGGGTGATCAAAGAATCCCAATATAGGGGGCCTCAATGGGAGACACCATGCTTGATGGGACAACTGATGAAAACAGCAGGGGGGATTTTTCTCAATACATTTCGCACAGATCTCACAAGCATGATATACGACGGAGCGCAAGGAGATGTGTGCTTCACAAATATCATCGGGGAAATTGACCCACTCACAAGTTACACCAATTGGCCTATTGTTTTGTACTGTGTTGTAAGGGAGATTTTATAGTGCTCACAACCCTTGATGAAGCTTTTAAGTGCTTTACACCATTCACTGTGTGTTATTCTAAGGGACACACACAATCGAAATTAAAAGGAACTGCATCACTCAAAACTGCAAACAAGTACTCTTAAAATACGTATTGTCACAACTTTACCAAAAAGTGTTTTGTTGTGCGATGCATATGAGTCGAGGCTGTTGAAACAAGATCAGTGAAATACTTTCAGAACTATTTGCTGCATTCAGTTTCTGAGAGGGGTGTGCTGACTGTGCAAATACCACCATATGCATGTGTAGCAGGCAATCTTTCGCTTTTAGAGCCATTGCTGAGAGAGACATTTTCCAGATGGGGTTGATGTGATGGCTCTTTGCTGATGAATCTAGGATGAGCTGAAGAGTTGAAACCACAGAAGTGGAAAAAATGAATAGAGATTACAGAAAATGTAAAGTGCGGCAAGTGAAGTGGAGAAAGGAGAAATTTAAGAGAAAAGAGAGGTCAGAGGTGGAAAACATGATGGGAAATGCTAAAATAAAAAGCTAAGAGTGGGCAGAAATGTGGAAACAGAGATTCCAGGACTCCATGAGGGAGAAGGGGAGACAAATAAAATGTAATAAATTCAAGCTAAAGTTGGCCTTGACCGTGGAAATCCATCGTGCTCTGCACAGGGGGTTTAAGGGCTACCTCATCAAAAACTTAAAAGTGACACAAGCAGGAGCAAAAGAAGTGCTAGGAAGATATGGGAAGGTTTAAGGACAGGGTCTGATGACAGAAGCTATGTTGCCACTGTAACACTCCTTGGTTGAGCCGGGCCCGCAGATCAGAAGGTCACATCTGCAGCAGCTGATGAAGACAGACTAGCGGCAGTCGAGATGACGTGCACAAGATGGCACCCTGTAAAGAAGGGCGGTGCCTGTGAAGTCAGAAGAGAGGAAACTGGGTGCTGGGACAGGAGGGTTGATATAAATGGACTGACGCACATCCAGAATGTAAGTTTTGTAGAAATGCCTGTAATGAAGAACATGTGGTGTAAGAACCAGATCTGCCGACTTGAGAACTGGGGAACCAGGTTCTAGTCTCAGCATTGCCTCAACATTCCGCGATTCTAGGAGAATCTCACATTCTGTCAATGCCTAAAAAAGACCTCCCGTAATGTGACTGGTGCTTATGTAAAGTGCTACAATACCTTATGGTCCAGTTCCTGCTATATAGATGTGCAAAAAAAGAAACAATTAGTGATAAGGTTCTAGGTCAAGGATATGTGTCCTGGGGAGGCTCGGGAAAAACAATTGTTTTTCTTCATGAAATAGGGTCAGGTCTGTAACAAAGCATAATTAGAGGAAATAATTATGTTGCCATAGGAAAGTAAATAAGGCCAAAAACAGCAGTGTAAGAGAGAGTGTAATGCATGCTCTGTTCATTAAAACCCGGAAATCACAGCAGTGATATTTTCTACAGTGAGCTCCTGCACTGGAGGGAGGAGGGGATACAGAGCTAAACTATACTTGGGGTTACTTTGTGAAAGCAGGTTTCAAAGTGGTAAGCTTCAGATTGCTGGGATGGTTAAAAGGTGCTGTCAATGTCTGTATGCAGCCTGCAGGCTCTACTTATGCATGCTGCATGTAGATTAGATTAATACATTTGAATTTCATAGTAAAAAGGACGACAATTGCATAGCGCGGCTAGCAAAAGCATCAGTGGTGGTGCTAATGTTTGTAAAGTGCAAACAATGACAGCTTTCTGGGCCAAGAAATGACTATGCACACACAGGCCTATCAGAGGCCACAGAAATGTGATACGATGGGAAAGCCAGGGGTGTGGGAAACAGCCGAGGAGAACACAAAGCTTGCTGCTAACAGCGCCTGGATCCGTGTCCGGCCTTGGTGACTGGCCCTGGCCCCCCTCCAGCAGCTTCTGGGATACCTCGCATTCGTTTCACATCTGCTCGGCTGAGAGGAGGGCACAGGAACTTTAAAGGAAGAACTGAACCGAGTTAGAAAGCTAGATACAGTTCAACTTCTCAAGAAATGTATTTGGCAGGGAAGATCTTTAAGAGAAACAAAGAAGAACAACACAAACTCCAATTTTATATTTTTTTAATAAAAAAAACACCATCATATCTTGTTATAGCTGGGTAAAGAGGTTGAGCAAGGGGGAAAGTGGATTACCTTCACCTGTAAAGTCAGCAGAAAACTGCTTCTGCTGAAGTTGGCCATCTTGACTAAAGGTTTCCGATTACGTCCCACACATCTGGATTGTTCTTATGCTACTGGATGCCTTCCCCATTGTCCATGCATAGATCCCATGAGGGTCCTAGCAGTGGGATGAGTGTGGGGGTGAGAGACAATAAGTAAGTGGGTGGAGTGAGAGGGTGGAGTGAGAGAGAGCACGTGGGGCGAGGGTGAGTGTGTGCATGTGTGCACACTAACTGGGATAGCATGTATGTGTGTATCCATCTCCTACATGGATAAACCTGTACGCATCCTACCAGAACAGGGCGATGGTGCTAGGTGCGGAATGGGAAAGAACAAAAGAATGAAACAATGAAAAAGGGATCCGATTATATAAACAGACTGTTTCCGTCATAGCTGTGCCATTTGCCTTCTTCCATCCTCCTTTCTGTTTTCAGCACGATTTTCTCCTGGTGGCCTCTGACCCAAAGATCACTCAGAAGCATATACACTTCAGAAGACAGCTGAAAACAGTTCACCCTCAAGCGCAATTCTCAGCTTACAACCCACAAACTGCAAACAACTCAAACAGCAAACTGTTTTCATCATGCAGGTAAGCAAGAAAGAGGCTGACTAGGTTTGTCTGTAGCATTTTATAGTTCTGTTTCTTCCATTTATAACAGTTATGGCTGACAATAATACAACCATAATACACAGTGGTCAGCAACAAATTGTAACGTATACCTCATAAATCCCCATAAGATACATCTGCTATGCGGGTTGTCTATCCCTGTAGAGCCGAAACAACCAAACAGGCGTTGAATAACTTAAGAGATAGGCCTCAGATTACAAGAGAGTTTGGAGGTCTTTAATATAGTCCATTTACTGCAAGTCCCAAATATCTATACACGGAGTCACGTGCTACTCATACAGACAAGTGTTTCAGCTCCCCTTGTATTGGTGTAAACATTATATAAATGCTGATATACAATTCAATTCTGAAGAACTACCTGGCAAGGCAAAGCACTGCCCAGGTGAGGCATGCCCGAATGTGACCTCATTCCAAATCCTAAGGGGTAACCTCTTCAATGGGTAATAGTTTACATTCAGGTTGGCAGCAGTACTACTTCATTTAAGTCACTTTGCAGCCTTTTAGTTAACCTCAAAGGGAGAAGACACAAACCCCGACATAAACCCAGGGCACCCCAAAACTCATCTTTATTCTACAATGCATGCATGGGTATGGATTAGGCCCAGGTGGAATTTCAATTATGCTTGCTTGAGTAATTTCAATAATTCCTCATTAGTTTAATGCAGAATTACTGATAATAACACTATTACCCCCTTCTCACATTAGCCAGAGTATTCATGTTCTGCTGCATCCAGTGCTATTTCTTAGCACAAGATGCATCCTTGCATGTATTTTGGATGTAAGGGTGCATTTTGTGCTAAGAAAATAGCGCAAAATGCCAGGGGTACGTTGGGGAAAATTTTACCCCATGAGCACATTTAGTGAGCGTGAGCAGCTGCTTGCACTTGCTATTTGTGTTCTGTTGTATTTAGGACTATTTCTAAGGCCGGACTGGGAACTGAAAGCAGCCCTGGCAAATTTTGCAAGACCAGCCCCCATCCGGCGCGTAGCAGACCAGCCCCCGTCCAGCGCGTAGCGAGCAAGCGCAGCGAGCGAGCCCGACGGCCACTAGGGCGGTTTGGGAGGGTTCTCCCCCCAAGAAAATTTTGAAAAACGACAGACCAAAATGGTGAATTTTACAGCATATTTTTCATTACATATTTAAATTGTATCAACTTTCAAAGCACAGTAAACATTAGATGATGACCTTAAAGAACATCAGGTTACACACCCAGTCATATGTATCCATAGGCATTCTTTCAGAGAGCACCAAAAATAGACACAAGTTTGCGAGAATGTTCTGTACATTGGTCATCGAACGTCACGTCCGGTACATGCTGTGTTTCAACAAGTAACTCCTGTTGTGCACGAATCCTGGAAGTTTTTTCTCAGGCAGGAAAATGTAACATGCATTTGGTTAAAACCCTATGGTAGGGTGACCAACTGGCATTGGTGCAAATTCAGGACGGTGAGTGTAAAAATTCAGGACAAAGGGTCAAAATTCAGGACAGCAGGCCAAAATTCAGGGCAAAACTTCAGGACAATAGGTACGTTTTACAGACACATCAGAGGTCGCGCAATAGTATATAAGTAAGCCCAGCCATTTCCAAACATATTCAACCATTTGCAAAACTATCCATCATGTATCCTTCCATCTATCATTTCACTCATCCATCCCTTCATCCATCCCCTCATCCATCCTTTCACTCATCCTCCATTATCCATCCATCCACCCTTTCACCCTATCCATCTGTACACTTATCCATCCACTCTTCATCCCATCCATCCATTCACTCATCCATTCAGCCATTTACCCTTTCACCAATCCAGCCATCCTTTCACTTACTAATCCTTCCACCCATCCACTATTTTAGTCATCCACCCATCCTCCCTTTCTCTCTCCATCGACCCTTTCACTTAGCCATCCTTCCTTCCATCCATCCATCCACCCATCCATCTATCTACTCATCCACTCATGAATCCATCCATTGACCCTATCACTCATCCATCTATCATTTCACTCCTTCACACATCTATTCATCCTTTTGTCCATCTACCCTCCCTTTCACTCACTCATCCATCCTTACATCCACCCTTTCACTCATACGTCCATTCATTCACCCTTGCACTTATCAATCCAGCAATCCATCCATCATTTCACTCATCCACCTACCCTCCCATCATCCACCCAACCATCCACCCATCCACCCACCCACTCATCCATCCTTTCACCCACCCACCATCCAATCCACTGATCCATCCTTTCACCCACCCACTATCCACCCACCCACTCATCCATCCATCCTTTCACCCACCCACTCATCATCCATCCATCCACCAACTCTCCATCCATCCTTTCACCCACCCATCATCCATCCATCCATCCATCCGTCCTTCCCCTCATCATCCATCCTTCCCCTCATCATCCATCCTTTTTCCTCATCATCCATCCATCCTTTTCCCTCATCATCCATCCATCCATCCATCCTTCTACCCACCCACCCACCCACCCACTCATCATCCATCCTCCATCCATCCATCCTTCCCCTCATCATCCATTCTTCCCCTCTATCCATCCCCTCATCCATCCATCCATCCATCCCCTCACCCATCCATCATCCCCTCACCCATCCATCCTTCCTTCCCCTCACCCATCCATCCTTCCTTCCCCTCATCCATCCATCCTTCCCCTCATCCATCCATCCTTCCCCTCATCATCCATTCTTCCCCTCATCATCCATCCATCCATCCTTTCACCCACCCATCCATCCATCCTTCCCCTCTATCCATCCCCTCATCCATCCATCCATCCATCCCCTCACCCATCCATCAATCCCCTCACCCATCCATCCTTCCTTCCCCTCACCCATCCATCCTTCCTTCCCCTCATCCATCCATCCTTCCCCTCATCCATCCATCCTTCCCCTCATCCATCCTTCCCCTCATCCATCCATCCTTCCCCTCATCCATCCTTCCTTTCATCCATCATTCCCCTCACCCATCCATCCATCCCATCCATTTATTCTTCCCCCTCATCCATCCATCCATCCTTCTCCTCATCCATCCTTCCCCTCCATCCATCCATCCATCCTTCTCCTCATCCATCCATCCTTCCCCTCCATCCATCCATCCATCCATCCTTCTCCTCATCCATCATCCTTCCCCTCATCCATCTTTCCCCTCATCCATCATCCAGCTACCCTTCCACCCATACATCCAGCTATTTACCATTTTCTCTCCATCCTTTCCCTCACTCATCAATCCATCCATCCTCTCTCATTATCCATTTATTCAATCTTTCATTCATCCATTCACCCTTTCACTAATACATCCAGCCATTCACCCAACCCTTCACTTATTTACTCGCCCACCTTTCCATATTAATTTTGAGCTGAGCCCTTTTGAGAAGAGGCCCATCAAGAACGTCACCCTTGCTGCAGGGGCCGTTCCAGGACTGGGACAGAAGCCACCCACGGCGGAGACAGGATCCACCACAGGGGGGGACAAGAGCCATCACAGGTGGGGGTGGACTGGAGCCACAATATGGGGGGGACTGGAGCCATCACAGGCGGGGGAGGGGGTGGGGGAGTGGACTGGAGCCACCACATGGGGGGACAGGAGCCATCACTGAGGGGAGGGCAGGAGCCATCACAGGAGGGGGAACAGGATCCACCAGGGTGGGCACAGGGGTGGGCATGCAGTATTCTAGTATAATCTTGGGCTCCTCGCCCCCTCCTGCACAAGACAACGAGAAGACAGGCTCTCTGTCCAAAATGCCATGCCCCACTGTGATGTACAGTACTTACAGGAGATACTGTAAGAGAACTGATTGAACTTGATTGTCCTCCATACTTTGTTAATCAGTGTGGGTGCGATTGTGCCATTTCTTTATTTTATTACATTATAGACTGCATGTTTGAAGAACCGAGGTTTGGTTACAATTTAGCGACAGTAATTACGCTCAGAACCACGTTCTGCCTCGGTGTAATCAGGGGTGTAATCTGGCCGAGTCTCGGATGTTTGGGGCCCTGGGTAGAAATGGAATGTGTGAGCCCCCCTCTAAATAGCAGAGACATGACGCATTCAGGGCTGTTTGCAATGTGAATAGATGTCGCTGCTCCTGACCCTGCAGCCCCTCCCTCTCAGTCACCTTGGAAGCACCTCTTAACAGGTCATCAAGGGCTGGAGGTGTGAGGGTTGCCCCCCCTCCCTCTCAGTCACCTTCGAAGCACCTCTTAACAGCCGGTCATCGAGGGCTGGAGGTGTGAGGGTTGCCACCCCGCTGTGCAATGTTGGCTGCAGTCTGATAAATTTGTTTAACTATTATTTCTTATGCTGTGAAGCTAGCAGCGAACGTAAACTCTCTCTTTACTCAAATGATTGTTATTTCTGATATTTATGATTCCCTCTTCTTCACTGCTTTATTTTGTCCGCGAGCAAGTGTCGCTCATAGTCGTTGAAATGTCACACATAATTTCAGTGAAATTATCAAAATCCTGGTCACACTCACACATACTAATCTGAAACCTTGGCAGCTATGAGTCAGTCACGTCCACACTGCCACCAGGGCCTGGTGGTCACGTGACGTAGCGCTGGAGAAGCAAACAGCGCAGCGCTGCCTGCTTCTTTACTTTCAAGTTTCTCGAGGGGCCAGGGCCGGGCAGAAATTAAAACTGACTGACTCACTCACCTCGGCGCCGGCGGCCTGCTGTCCAGTGTCTGCTGACTGCTGTTGGTGGTGGGGTCGGTCAGTGTCGGGTCACGGACGGTGGCACAGGCACTGTGGCAGAGGGGGGGTCGGGCTAGGCCTAGGCGGCGGCGCTAGTAGCCAGTCCACTGCCAGAAGCCAGCCATTAGAATAAAATTAATTTATGGGCCTGGGCCTGGGGGGACTCTCCAACTCTGTGCGTGACTGCAGACTCCTCTCGTCAGTCACGCGCAGGCCTGCCAATGCGCATGCGGGAAGGAGGAGAATTACACCAGCCGCACCTAGAGAGGCGCGCCGCGGCAGAGGAGGGGGCAGGCATAATTCTGCGCGCTGCGCACAGGCACCTCCCCCCTCATCCTCCATTTGTTTATTGTTAGGTAACGGCCCGGTTTGCATGCACATACTGAGGCTTGCAGTTGCAGCGCTTGCTTGGGGGGGGGTAGTGACAGTGTTCGTGCACGGTGCAGACGGTGACCTGCATGCATAGAGTGAGTCAGACACAGGATGATGTGCGAGTGCGGCCGTGAACAAAGTGAGTGTCGTGACGCAAGCTGCCGGCGGCAAAATCGGCCCCCAGACACAAAACCGGCCCCCTTTTCGGAAACCGGCCCCCAAAACCCTCCAGCCGACCGGGGGATTGCCCGGTGCCCGGAATCACCAGTCCGGGCCTGACTATTTCTCAGCCAAAACAGTAAATGCCGATTTACTTTTCTCATGTAATTATGCAGAATCCTTAGGGAATTACGCATGACTATGCTACACTGAATTAGGAGAGTTACACCCAACCCTAGTGTGGATGCACATCCCTGGAGCCAGTTAGCTGTAACAATGTGCATGGGAACAGAAGCTCTCAGTTTATATCACAAGATCTTTCTTTCTTGGTTTAATTATGGTGTTGCTTCTCATTTCACTCCTACCCTCCTTCACCCTGTTGCAGTAGGACACGCACTGGTTCCATCCCTATAAGAAAAGGATGCACTCATCCCCCCCTCATGCACACACTCTCTCATCCCCACTGATGTCTCACTCCACCCACATTCTTACTCACGTCCACACTCTCCCCACCGCCACCTGTAGGACACACTTGCGTTCCAATCCTGTACACTGGGTAAGACTTGGAGGTGCTTCTGTGAACAAACTGGTGCCAACTGGAAAGGTAGGATGAGAACTAGAGAAGTACATTTCAAGAGATTCTCAAATGAGACTGCGGGGTGTTGATGAGGGTTGTATAGTGGCTGTATGGAAGGCTGCTGATGGGTCCAGCAATATCAGAAGGCAGAGGATCACCTATACGTTGCTTACGGTGGGGATCTATGAGCTGTTTATACCCTAGGAATACTCTAGGAGTGCCTAAAGGTAAGGGGGTCCAAATACCAGAGGAGGGTGAGGGAGAGACAGAAAAAGTGTGCAATGTTGTAAGCTGGGGTAGGTTTGTAACAAAGCAGGTTCTCTAAATAGAGGTAACATGGAATCGCTGAACTAGACAACAGGCCAGATTTTTAGAATTAAGGCGGAGTACGTTTGTATTTATATATTTGCCCCTTTTAAAGATTCCATCTCACCCGGTGTGTAACACTAGTTCTTCGGAGCCTGTTCACTTGTAAAGGTGTTTTAGCTTTTGCTGCTTCCTTTGGAAATTTGCATTTATAAAGAGTAAGGGAAAACTGAGGACCAGTAGGCCAAGTGATGCGATCTGGCTGAATACCAAACTAAGGGCGTAGGCTACAACTCCAACACCATTTGTATACTTAAAGTCCCTCTTTTCATTTTATCAGATAATAGAAGGTGTCCTTTGCCCGAATTTGACTTCTTGGCATTTCTAGTTCATTGAAACATAACTAATGAGGGACCTTGTGGAGTCTGCAACATCAGCAAGCGTTGACTTTTACAATTCCAAAAGCAAAACTACAAATTCCAACATGCAGCCTCCTTTTGGGTGTGCTGTTGGTTCAGGCTCAAGGTCTCAAATTAAATGGGGCCCCATGACAGATACGTCGAAAGGTGTATACCTGCCAGCTCACATGGTGCCACCGTGTCACACGCAATAACAGCTTTCGTCACAGGATCACCCGGTGAGGAGCCAATATCACAAGGTGGCAGGGAAAAAGAGCTGAAAACTGCCGTAAATAGTGGCTTTCCAACTCGTTTTCTGAGGTTTTGAACTGCCGATGTCCATTGAGGGTAGTGAAAACACCAGGACATCGGGACCAGACTTCTTGTTTTTGAAGGAGTGGGTTTGTGGGCAGGAGCTTCTCTGCATGAGGCCACGCTTCCGCCAAAGCCTTGCCCTTTCTTCACATGGTGAGATTTTTGTTCAAGTTGGCAAGTATTAAGGTGCGACAAGCATTTCTGCAAAATATATACATTAGAGAAAGACAAAAAAATTGCCTACATTTTGAACATTGTGAAATTTCAGTAAACATTCATTTATACATTTAGTGATCAAATATGGTAGTGATTGTAGGCCAGTGCTGTTAGCTCATCCAACAGCACTAGATATACTGGAACTTGTGGTCTCATAGGTCCAAGTCCAAGTATGGACCAAGAAGGTTTAGATCGATGCTTGAAAAAACCACAGGACTGCTTGGAAGGCACCCGCCCGACTTGAGGCCGGTTGACTAATATGGACATACGCTCACTACCACTTTCTGCCTTAACAAATGGAACAATTCAAGTCGTAATATAACCCATCCGCAGCATTTTGTGCCTAACTTCACTGCAACAGTAAAAAGAGGTTGTAGGAGTTTATTTTTTCGCAACTCTGTTATTCCTCAAAATGGGTGTGAGATTACAGGCCATTCCTGGCCATGTAGCTCACATGGCTGAATGTATGTGTCTCACATTGGTAATATGAAAATAAATAAATCCACCTGAATGAACAGCAAAAAGAAAGAGTGAGATGGAAACGCTAATTATAAAACTCTTAAAATTGTCATTCAGATAGTGCCCAAATAAAAGGTATTGCATCTGAAGTGCCTCTTCGTTGCAGGTGGGCAGGGCACAGCTATCTTTCTAGTTCTGGTGTGTTCAGTTACAATTTATGAACATCGTGTGTGTAATACCAATTTGTTCAATCAAACCAAGAATACAGTTACCAGAATGCACTGTGTGGTCAGATGAAAGCTTGGGACCCTAAACGAGTCCTTGCAGCATGGATTGATCTGGCAGCCCTGGCACTGGAGCAGTTTGAGCTCGCACCAAGGGCACACACATACAAAACTGGTAAGTAAGCGTTTAAAAAAGGCTCATACATACCTATAGGCATTGCCAGAGGCAGTGACGCCCTACAAGCTGGGGACCGCCTCATTTTTTTCTGTGAAAGGCAACTTTCCCTCCCTGCAAGGTATGTACGCCGACCCGCCCAGGACGAGCCGAGCTCCCGCTGCAGGAAGGCCACGCAGGGGCAGTCGGAGGGCTGTGGCTGGTGAGAGTCCACACCTGAGGCAGCCTTCAATCACGACGAGAGCTCACGAGGCCTGAGCGCGTTCAAGAGCGGCGGCCTGAGAGTGAAGATGCAAAGGCCGGATGAGAGACGAGAGCTCACGAGGCCTGAGAGAAGCTCACGAGGCCTGAAAATGTTCAACAGCGGCTGCCTGAGCCTCAGACGGAAGTAGAATAAAAGATCTGAGAGAGTTGACTTTAACCAATGCCATCGCGTGTTACTGTCTCAGGTAAGGTAGTCTAGTGGGTGGATTCTTGCTGCAGACTTCTATTTGTAATCGTGGCAGTCAATCCCAGAGCAGAGACTTGTCCATGATACTAGATCGCCTTGTATCAAATCCTAGGCTTTCATTTAATTCATCAGGGAATTCTGGCTTTTGAGGGTATTAATAATAAAGTGTTCCTAATAACAATTCATGCCACTAAGGTGTGTATGTATACAAGTTACTACTATTAACCACTCTAAAGGTCGATGCATTGATCTTGGAAGAATAAAGGGCTTATTTTACATGAAGTAATTGAGCTACAGGGTCTCCCGTCAGCTGTCCGAAAATATATTTTAACTTGAATAACCTGGAAAGACAATCCCACGTGAAATGACACAGCTGACAAGAGGACCCAAGTCGTCTGACCTAATGAGTCAGTCCATTATTTTAGCCAACAAAGTTTTACAACCTACTGGGGTGACTGAATTCATAAGCTCAGTTTTCAACGTGGGACTCCAAGACCCAGAATGCAATGTGATGCTGGTGGAAAATCCTAAACTATCTGCAGGTGTCACTTTAGGCGTGGCTAATTGTCTATAAAAGCAGTTATTTGTACAGGCAAAGTCATGCGATTCAACACAACGATCTGTAAAAGATAGTAAATAAACGGAAAAGTTGCTTACTCTATTTACTGGCTTGACAGGGTAACCCTAAGTGTGTTATCTAAATGGCCCCCCAGTCTGTCTTAAAATGCTGTCATAAACCAGGTGTGGCTTCTTCTTTTGCTCCAGCCAATACTGGCAACACACAAAGAATTACAGCCTATGGAAGCCACAGCTGGCACAAGGGGCATGGCTGCCAACTAGACCCGTGCCATGATACAGTGACTTTCAGTCAGTCCTGTTATTCAGCCAACAGAAGTAACAGCACTAGCACATGCAACTCCAATCTTCCTTTACAGATGCGGGCCTGCAAGTTCCATCATGAACAAGATTTGTGGCATCAAAAGGAGTGGCTTCAGGTATCACCCATGACAAGGGGACACTGTGCGTGTATTAATGTCACAGCAGTTGTGGGTAGCCGAGCTCTTCGGGCAGTCCCATTTCTAGTCTCGTCTTGACTTGCGGACCTTACATTGTCGGTAGCCGCAAAGCCAGTAGGCCTGACCTCGGAAGCTGCTGTAATAGTTGTTTCATTATTTTTTATTGCAACCGTATGCCGCAAAAATAAAAATAGGAATCATGCTGCCTGCTAAACGTCATATGGTTACAATAAAACAAGCATTATCAAAGCCAATCCTTTGCTACGTATTGGCTATGCTGTTCAGCTACAAAAAAAATGGAAACGGGTGGCAGTGCCATTTTGTAGACTAGAGGTCGTCAAACGTTTTTTGCTCTGAGCAACCAGTAAGCAAACTTTTTTGAATTTGGGCCCCTGGCCAAAACTATATGGCAAGAATTTGGGGAGTTGGAGTGTGAGGGATGATCGCAGGGGGCGGCTTCATGAGATCATTTCTGGGGTGCTTTTCTGTAGCTCGTATTCCACACAATGTGGAGCTTATAAAAAAGCAACATCATCAAACAAGAACAGAGTTGACAAAAAACACTATTCCCCATTACTGGGATGCTGTGGGCCCCAATGCACTCCACCTGCGGCACTAGTTATGGCTGTAGAGCTGAGAAGCAGGCTATCTCTTCTTCTTTTACTCCTTCCCCACCTTGGCTGACCATCACTTAACTCTCGAAACAAGTCTGGTCTCTTTCTGAACGAAAATGAGCTACTGCATGCTACCCCTCTTTTGTGTGCCAAGGGCACCCCTGCCCTAATGCTAGCAAGAACAATGAGCCCCCATGCCCACTTTTTATTGTAAAACATTCATAATGGTGATGCAGTGGGCCCCAAGGCAAAGGTGTCGCTGCACCTGTTTCACTAATGACAGCTACTGCCTTGCTGTTGCATCTGACCATTATTAACAACATGGGCTCCCATCTCACACCATCCCTCTCATCTCTCCCTTAGGCCATTGCTCCAAAGCTCAAAGAAACATTGGCACAGGACGTAAGCCCGCAGCACAAATGATACCCAAAGCTCTGCAAAGCAGGCTGTCTACTCTGTCCACTCAGCATGGCCGTCAGCACTTCTAGGACATGTGCCCAAAGCAGGCTTTGTGCATCTTTATGTAAAAAAACTAAGAACAAAAAAGCACATTTAGCCCCCCCCCCCATCTCCCCTGTTTTCTGGGCCCTGTTCTATGCACAACAATGTTGACCTGGGCACTATTCCTAGCAAGGAAAATGCACCCCATGTTCTTTTTCATAGTAAGGCTGCCATAACTAGGGTCCAGTGCCTACTCAAAGAGCGTGGGGGTGGGGGCTCCTGTGCTGTGAAACAGAGAGTAGAGCACTAAAGAAGAAACATGCCTTCTCTCCAAGGTGAGTCCCTGATTATATTTGGAATGCACTATGCTCTAGCTGGCTTTCTCTTATGTCCCAGACCCTCACCTATCTTTTGCCAGCATGATACACATCATCATGCTGCACAGGATGGGTCTTACTGGTTCTCCAGGATCAATAATACGATAAATATAATAAACAAACAAACAATTATAAGAACAGAGCTGAACATTGCTGCGACCCCTGCACAAGTCAGTACTTCTTAGAAGACCTATTTCAACATGCCTTGTAAAGGACAACATTACCCAGAATCCCCCGTGGTGACGGAATTCTTCGTTGATCTCGTTTTGTGGGCAAAAGTGCACTTTGATCATTCACGACGCCACCGCACAGTGCTCCTGTGGCCAGCACTTAAGGCCTGAGCTGATCACGCCTTGTCCTTCTCTGTTCCCTGTGTTTGCCTCAGGCCAGCCCTGCCTCAAGGCTCCTGTGATTCTTGTCCCCCTGTCCCACCAGCAGCTCTTAGTCCTTGAGCTGCCCCGGCATCCAGGAATCTATGGGTTATGTTTGGCAACTTGGAAATCTATGTTTTATAATATTTTCAGTGCCAATTGAGGCTATATTTTCTCTAGTTTTGATTGAATGGATGAATTTCTAACTTATAAAAATACAAAAGTTCCTCGTTGCACTGCTGGGTGTCAGACCTGGAGCTGTAGCACCCACAGAAGTGAGTCAAGAAGGGGCTGCTCTTCGCCTGCTGCTCTTGTTTTCTGATTTCAAAGGTTTGTGTGTTTTGGAACGGGCGTTGTGAGGTTGAAGTTAATGGTGGGGGGGGGGGCATTTACCAAACACAAGACAAGAGACTGGTTGAAGTCCAAAGATTGAAGTGGGTAACTCCACAATGAGTGACTCCTCCCCTGCTTTCTATCTCCCAACTTTGAGGGCGTAGGGAGGTGGCTTCGCTGAAGGAGGAGCCGACGCTGCTCTGTCTTTGGGCCACAAATCTAGGAGTCATGACGTCAGTAGAAATGATGAGGCCGGTCTACCCACTGTACAGCTGTCCTTCCGTGCAAGACCGTCCTGGTAACCATGGCAGCATCGCACTGAAATCTGAGTACATGTCTCTGGCGCACCGCGAGAAGACTTCTGGGGCATTGTTTGGTGCTGGTCATAAAAGTGTACCTTGTTTGGGTTATATTTGCAGGACGCACGTTGGTCCAGCAAGAGTGGCATTAAGGATTTACATTATGAGTGAGGAGCGCTGAGTGGCATGGTTGGGCCAGTCACTTGGGCTGGGTGAAAGACAGCAAGACCCTTTTGCACTTGTGGCAGCTTCCTCCTAGAGAGCAGCTGCCATGCATGTGAAAAATACTCTCCAATGTGGTGGGGCACCCATATGTGGCATAATGGCAGCTGCCACTCTGGTGGGGTCCGTGTCAATGCCATCAGACCCACCCACTTCATATTCCAGAAGAGCACCTCGATCACAGACACTAGTGTTATTCATATCAAGCATGTATGGGTAGCGCCTGGATACCCTCACGGATGATTAGTAATGCTCTACAAATCGACTGATCGATTGATTGATTGGTTGATTGTTGTATGGATCCTGGAAACATTCCTGGGTATTCTAACCAAACAAATGGGAGGCATACTCAAGAGGCACCTGGTAGACAAGTCATGGGGGAGGGGCAACACTGACTGGAGGGGCCAATCCGTAAGGGCTGTATCCCAGGGGACCAGGCTGCCAGGGTGGCTTTTTGAAACCCACACCTGTTGTTTCATTTCGTGACCTTTCTATCCCCCTGTAAGCATTGTTCCTGGTTTTGTGTTGCTGTAAAGTTCAACTGAAGATTCACTCTAGTAAATCCGCTTCGGAATGCCAAGAGCAGCACTAAGGAGTCAAGACGCTTCACTGTCCACAGAAGTGCTTAATTTGTCAAATAAGTGCCAGGGCTCTCGTCAGGAGAACCATTGCAGCTTGCTCCAAACACATAGCCCCTGCGATACTGCCAAAGATAGTAACAATACAACTACTACCCTTCACTCTCATACAAGTGTGACAATTCAGACTGTTTCAGTCAGTCCCCAAAGCTATAAGATTGGCAGGGGCAGCAGGTAATAGTCATTTTCAATGTATATTGAATTAATAATTAACTGTTGTTGTGATCCTCTCTAGATTACCCAAACAGCACCACCTTGTGGCAGACTGTAACAAGTGCCGGTGTTGACAATTAAGTGCTGGTACCGAGCACCGGAAACCACCAGCTCAAAATGAGCCTTGGTCCACAGCAGCATTTATAGAGCACGAGAGCTGTCCTACCCTGTGGTCTAACAGTAGAATCCATGGAGACTCAGCTTTGTCACGGTTACAGTTGGCCTACCCCAGTCAATGGGAGCAACATTGTCTCAGTCCTGTCCTACCTACACTGTTCTCTCTGGAGTTATAGACCTGAGTAACTTTTCATTCACTCCTCCTGCGGGTCCTGCTACTATGGGATAATTGTGACATTATATTTTCACTTATAAGGTCATTAAGACCTAAGTATGAATAGAGGGTGAAAAACACAAGTGTAATTAACATTGGGTGTGTTATTGCATCCGATTTACACATGCACTAATTTGATGTGGAACTTAAAGAACAAACACAATGTACATCCCTTCTGTGTGTGTGTCATTATCCCTTTCCCACAGGACTGCAGGAAGTTAGCCCCAGGTAGAACTTTGCAGCAATTATTTGTGCAAACACCAGTTTACACAATTCATGCCCGATTCCTGATGTGAGTTGGTGGAGAAATAAGTGCATGTGCAATGAGCGCGGACAGTAGCAATGTGTCCTGGGTCTAGCTGATCATGTTAGTGCACTGATAGTTCAATTTAGTCTGACTGAAATATGCTCGCTTAAGAGCAACTTTGATCTAACGAATGAGTGATTTGCTTGTATGAATCCGTGTATTTGTGTTATTCAAAGGACAGTTCGTCCTTAAAGAAGATGTACTTTGCCTCGTGGGCTCCTCAGACTGATGGGCCTCTCTGCCCTTCTACAGTGTCAGACTGGGACAGAAAATATGCCCTGGCACCAGAAGAAAAGTAGCCACCGTTATTGAATTAGATAGCTAAAAAGTTGCCCATGCTTTCAAATTAGGACCGTTTTGAACGTATAAAGATACACTTTGTAAGTGTTTTGCAAGGAGCAAAAGACTGCATGGATTTGAGCTTGCTGCTTGCAATGTTTGTTTATTGTCCTGGAAATTCCCAGTAACAAGCATTGGATTTAAAAGAGTGATGTGTGGTAATGTTAACCATTACAAGCAGATAGCATGGGAGTGGATATATATTTGTTATGCAAGCAAAGAACTGCAAAATAATACTGATGTTGGTTTAAAGGGCAGGTAACAGTTGCAATGTCAAGCCAGACCTAAAACTTCATGTAGGTTAATGACTGTCCTTCTCCCATCTGTGCTTTTGCCAGTGAAAAACACTACAAATTATCTAGTTAGCTAAGACACTCTAATAGCATTACAATGTCACTATGTGTGCCCCTGAATGTTCAATCTCAGGCAGCTAGATGACAGCTGTGTGGAGGGCAAGTCCTTTTTTTGTGGAAGCACACAACTTCTGGCAAATCAAAACAGGTACTTTTGGCTCCCAAAATATAGGCGGGCCCAAAGCCCCTCTCCTGGTGATTCTCACATAACCGTCTGGAAACCGCTGCACTCTCAGGCTAGCCCATAAAAACTGGCCCAGGAGACCATAAAACACCGGCCCACACAATGACTTGTCAGAGCAGCCTGTCGGGACCGGCCTGATTGCCCTATAGGCCAGTCTGTTCCTGCCTTTAATCCAGATGTCCAAGGTCACTGAGCACTTCCCTGCTTGCTATGCACCTGATGTCCATGGCTTTACGTCTCTCTCACCTACACATATAAAGTGTACCATCACTGTATGCCTCTACTGCCTATGAACATAAAGTCTATGATCCCTGTATTCCTCTCTCATTTGTGCACATAAAGTCTGTGGTCACTGTGCACCTCTCATGCCTATGTATTTGATGCTGATAGCTGTACGCCTCTCCACCTATGCACATAAAATCTATGACCACTGTATGCGTCTCTCGCCTATGCACTAGTCTACGGATTTACGTATCTTTTGCCTATGTACATCATGTCAACAATCACTGTAACCATCTCCGGCCTTTGCATATGATGTCTATGGGCGCTATGCACCACACATTGCAGCTGTATTCCTCCCTTGCCTAGGCATATGATATCTTCAGTCACTGTACAACTCTCTTACCAATGCACATGATCAACTGTCTCTATAACCTATGCACATGATGTCTATGGCTGTAGTCCTCACTTGCCTATGCACATGGTGTCTATGCGAGGCTGTATGCCTACCTTGCATATGGATATGATGTCTACGGATGTATGCCGTTACAACGCATACTTTTACAACGCCTACCTTTACAACGCGGTTTTTACCACAAATACCATTACAACGCATAGCGCTTTGGGGTGCTGGATAGTGAATAGTTTAATTTACTATTCCAACTCCAGTCCCCGTGGATAGTAGGGAAGGTTATTGGATAGTAAATTAACCTATTCCCTATCCTAGAGCGCCCCCAGAGCAATGTGTTGTAATAGTTTGCGTTGTAAAAGTTGCGTTGTAATGGTAGGTCGTTGTAAAAGTTTCGTTGTAAAGGTTACATACCGATGTCTACATCACAGTGAGCCTAGTAGTAACCTACACAAATACACCATTGCTGCCATTCGCCGGATAGGACCCCCGCCAGTGCGTCCCACACTCTGTTCTCTAGCAGTGCACCAGTGAATAAGGGTCCTTCATTAGTCAGTGGGAAATAAATGTATCCCTGGATCATTTGTGAGCACATATTTCAGCTTAAAGGAACATAATATGATACCAACATGTTTAAGCATTCTCAATTACAAAACGACACGCCGCTCTTAAAGATGGCTGTCTGAGCAAAAACAGATACATTAAGCTGGAAAATCCCTAGTGTTTCAGTCTCTCACGCTGCCTCCACTCTCTTCCACCCACTCACTATGCTGTTAGGCTGCGCACCGGCCCAGCCATGGATATCGTTTTACTGTGGCACGCGGCTCATATGCGGATGTAGGCGGAATTGCAGCATCACTGCAGACTCCGAGCCGGGTGTACACTGCAGCCTCTCCAGAGCAGTCTCTAGATGTATTTAATGTTTTTAGGGTGGAGAAACAAGACGCCTGCTACAACAGGGGATAATGAAGATTGTGTGCATGGGTTTTTTACCTACTGGCAGTTTCCAGTAGGTAGGTATAGTTACAACATAGTTTCCAAAGACAAATCGTTTTTTTGTTTTGGTAACTATGGTGCCGTTTGACGAATCTTCATGAAATTTTCAAAATTAGCACGACGATCACTTAAGCTGCTCTCTGGAGAGGTTCAGAGTGATTCACGAAGCAGGGGCCAAGAAAAAGAGGAGGTAACAAAATGCATTTTTCGATTGCAATTTCCCATAGGGATTTTAGACACGACTACAGCCCGAACTGCTGAATGGAATTACAGCAACTTTTGCAGCCTCTTGGACCAGAAAGATCTCTTTTTGTTATTTGGTGTACATCTGTTCAGGAGTTTTGGAGTTACTAAAGAGAAAATGTTTATGTATATTTAGAGACGTGAATCCAACAGATCTCATGATGAGATCTGATTAGCTGACACTCCTTCAACCAGGAAGTGGTGCTAGCCATCTTGGGACAGGGGTCTCATCCCAAGTCCCAAATAAAAACTGAAAAAAAGGGGGGTAGCAGGGTAGGAATACCTTGAACCACCTAGTCCTGGAGGTGGAGCCCAACAACGACCCAACCTGGGATCAAAAACGTTTAATAAAAAATGTGCAGCATGGAGGCTCAGCGAATCCATGGCAAAATAAAAATTTGAAAAAACAAGTTCAGTTCCCTGCGCTTGTTTGTTTTTAATGCCCTCTGGGGACCATGTCCTGGGGACATCATAATGTTTATAATTAGGGGAGGGGCTGATTTCAACCCCGGGAACCTCATCCCCAGGGCACTCGACGATATTCAGAAGCGGAGGGTGGTACCCCTCCCCGGGCTGATTTTGGCCTCAGGGACTCCATCCCCGGCTGCCCAGACAAAGTTAAAGAGGGGGAGGGGGCACTCACCCCTCCTCCCCTGGCTGATTTTGGTCCCGGGCACCCCATCCTCTGGGGCCTAACCTTCTTATAAAGTGGGAAGGCGCATGTGGCCCCCCTCCCGGGCCGATTTTGACTCCGGGAACCCCACACCGTGGGGCCCAGCCGTTTGGGTAATGGGAGGAAGCTGTCCCCCTTCCCGGGCCAATTTGGTCCCAGGGACCCCATCCCCCGGAGCCCGGCCACAATTTAAAAAGGGAGGGGAGCAGGTGGCCACTGCTCCCGGAACCAATAAGGACTCTCACCCCCCAGGGCCGGCTCCAGTTATGTCCCAGGGTTCCCACCTCTGGGACATAGCCGTTTCCCTGCCTGCACTACACTGCCTCGTTTGGCAGGAGCAATTTTAAAGCTCCGCCAAGCACGAGCAAATGCAAAGTACGTTCCCAGCGGGTTGGAGCAAGAAAAATGCTTCCACCCGCTGGGAGTGGACCTCAGATCTGTTCTCCTGCCCGGAGTGTTGTGGGCAGGAAAACAGATCTGCATCAGGCTTCGGCCCACAGCGAGCAGCATTTTTAGCTTCTCCCTGTGGGCAGGAGCAATGACGACTCCCACTGAGGGTGAGGAGACAACTGGGGCTGCCGGGATTCCCCCGCAGCCCACAAAAAGGAGATGGTGGGTGTCCTGGGTGGGCACTAGGCACCCACCTTTTATTGGCCAGGCCCTGGGGGGGATGGGGTCCCCGGGACTGAAAAAGGCCCAGGGAGGGGGTCTCACAGCCCCCTCCATCATTAATCATGGGCAGAGCCCCGGGGGATGGGGTCACTGGGGCCAATATTAGCCTGGAAGAGTGGCTCCATGCCCCCTCCCCCTTTAGTAAATGAAAGGGCCCCAATGGATGGGGTGTACGGGGCCAGAATCAGCCTGGGGAGGGCGATTGCATGGCCCCACTCCCCATTTACACATTGGCTGGGCCCTGGGGGATGGAGTCACTAGGGCCGATATAGGCCTGGGGAGGGGGCTGCATGCTCCCCTTCCCCTTATTAACTCTGGCGGGGCCCCAGGGGATGGGGTTCCCGGGGGACATAATCAACCCAGGAGAGGGCAGCGTGTTCTCTCACATTAATATAATTGGGGGCCCCTGGGGCAGGGGTCCCCGAGAACCTAAAACAGGCCAGGGAGGGGCCATGTACCTCCTTCCTAAAAACATGCACCGGGCCTTGGGAGATGGGTCCCCAGGGCAGCAAACTGACCCAAGAAGGGGACATGTGTCCTCTCCCCCACACAATGTGCCAGGCCACACGTGATTGGGTCCTAAATCAGCCCCGGGAAGGGAGGACCTGTGTCCCCCTTGAAAAATGGGACCTGAGGAATAGGATTCCTGGAGACAAAAGAAGCCCAGGGAGGGGCCCCGCGGGATGGCTGCCTTTGGGGAGGAGGGCTGGCCAAAGCGTGTGAACAGCCTGGGGTTGATGCTTGCAGGGGTTGGCCGCAGACCAGGTCCTGTGGCTTAACCTCCCCCCCACCTACTGCGCCAGGTCAAAGGCTGTGCCCGGTGTGGGGTTGGGTGCTTGTGGGGGGTTGGCTGAAGGGCCTGGCAACACGCACACATTTGCTTTTCATTCTACCACCAAGGGGGTTACCCATTCTGATGATTCTACAAGTTCAATAACTCCTGACTCCACCAACTTCTTCAATTCTTGGGTTTCCTCCTCCTCATTACTAAGTGGAAGGTTTCTTACATTATGTCGGCATGCATCCGTTTTTTCACACTGTCCAGTGGACGAATACCTTTAACTCCCCCACCATACCAGAAAACAAAGTTGGGAATAGCTTCTCTAATGCGTGTGCCTCCTGTTTGCTGTCCTGAACCACGAACACAGGATCCGAACTATTGGGATACAATAGTATGCTTAACTCTCCTTGGTCTCACCATTCCAAAACTGAGTGTCTCCTTTCTGCAACATGCATTTTACAAACAGCCTCCCTGCCTTTACATTTGAACAACAATCTCTGATACCCTAGAAGATCTATGTTTCCTCCTGTGAAGCTTTGGGGACTAATGCCTGGCCTATTTTTGGATGGAAAAGTTCCATCCATACCTCTTTAATAATGACTGTATACAGTGACCGTGAGTCATCCACCAACTCAAGGTTCAAAATAATCTTTATTCGGTCAACAGCAAGACCACAAAGCATTTTGTTTTTTAAAGTACAAACAGATCAGACAAACCAGTATCACATAATCAATTACTAAAATGTACGCCATTATTGCCCTTCCATATCATACCTGGATCATTCAGCATATTTTTTTCCTTAAGTTCTGCACCTGAGTAATAAAGTTCAACACTACATAGCAGGTTGTTGGGAACTCGCAATGTTGTAAAACTAACAAGATTTGAAAAGCCACCACGAAGTGAATCATGTTTTCTCAAAGGTGAGCTAAATAAAGTCTATGTTCTGGTGCCTTTATCCATAATAGATAGGACTCCATGCGTTCCCAAGTTGGCAATGGAATATATGAATGGACGGTTACCATGTCTAGAACATAAGTCTCATTTTGTCTCTATGGGCTTGATATGTGTCCTTTACCAAGGCCTTCATGCGTGAGCTAATCTCGCTAGTCTTCTCAAAGACATTAGATAATCGTAGGTCTTGAAGTGTGTTTTTTATGTACTTAATCCATGCAATAGCTAGCATGTTTGTCTGTTTCAGGCATTCCTCCACTATTAACTGAGTGAAACTTATCTCCGGGGTGGACCAAATTTTAACCCACCCAAAGATGGGTGCCAGGCTAACCATATCTTCTAGGAAATCTAGGCCGATTTCATTGTGAGTGATCACACTTGCTGTGTATCTGGGGAGCCCTAAAAACCTGGTTAAAAACGTGTTTTCTGAAGGGTATTGACAGATGTATACCACCATACTCCCACACCATATGTGTCCACCAGCAGGCATTTACTTCTGTATAGCATTGCTAGTTCTTTGGAGGGTTTGTGCACTAACATTTTTGCCAAATCTAAACAGAGATTCACATATCACCTCCATTGACTGGCACTTTTGAGTAATTATGTGATTTCATCTCAGATTGCTTAATAGAATGCCCAAATGGCTAAAGTTCATTTTTTCTTTATCTGTGTATGTCAATTAAAAATTTTTTTGAACTGGTGTTCTTTGGCCCACATGTTAAAATGTAGGATATATCAATATTTGCCTTAATTTTCAGCCACCAACTCAACATGCACCCCTCCTGGCACCATATCACGAATAGGTCTCTTCCTATTATGACCATTTATATCGAATACTTTTTCCTGAACACATAACACTTGGGGACCCCCTTTCTCTGAATCAGAGAAATCGCTTTGATTACACTCTTCCATAACACACTTGATTACTTTGGATTTACGACACACTCTTGCATAGTGCCCCATAATGCCACACGGAGCATTGTTGACCCAGAGCTTGATGCCTCTTGTCATATGCCAAGTGAAATGGAACTGCCACACCGGTAACAATTGCCTTTAAGGTGCCCTATTCTCGCGCTAGGAGTTTATTTTTGTTTCTGTTTACCCAAACTTTCCTCTCCCTTCGTGTTGCTTTCTTGTTCACTTTTCTTTATAGGTTTCTTTTGTGCTATTTCAACAACATTCCCTCCATCCTCTTTTTTTATTTGCTGTCACTACAGTCTTGGCACATCTGGACGTGAGCTCTGCCTTGCTAATAATGGAAACAACTGGATTCACCATGGATGTAAAGCCTATACTGCAAGGTGGGGTTATTGTAGTGTAATATTACTTAGTCCCTGACTAATTCTTCATCCAACCCTCCCAAATCTGCAAGCCAGAGCTAATGTCCTCAATGCAGCAACAAAATCTTCAATTTTTCGCTATCCCCTTGATTACTATGATATAAATGATAGCTATCAATCGCCTTTCACACAGTTCCCTTTATAAAACATGCCTCATAAACGTACCAGCAATAACATTTGCCCAAAACGCTTACAGTATTTAGTCAGTGTATGCTGATGCCCACAAACAGTATCTGCACAGTGACATATGGTTAATATAATCTTACGGTTCCTTGAAATGGCCAATGGATGATGAATCATGTGAGTCTATAGGGTTTGAGCCGCTCGCCGCTAATTTATGTATGAGTTCACATGCAGTGTAGTTTATGCACACTTTATTCCAAGCATCAAACCCCAGCATCAGCTTCTACTTCTTTCCTCTTTAACCCCTGATGAACATTCCAGCCATAGTACGGCCCCAATCCCCATGCCACAAGCACAACACGGTTCACCTCCTTTGCACACTCTCTGTACTCTACAGAGAGGCCAAAGATTGGATGAACATGCATTTGAACCCCTTTATCACCCACTTGCAGGCACTGTGAGAAATTCATACTGCACTTGATCTGAACTCCACAGCTGTCAATCATGACCCTCCCACAATCTGAACTCACACAGCTGCATAGAAGCAACTCTTTTCGCACGACCCACTATAGATGGGTAACGCATTGCATGAAAAACTACAGAAACAAACATCCCTGGTAAAAGCAAATTCTCTTAGGGAATGCGAGAGTAAATAATATGTGAGATGTAAACGGAAACAACATTCCTAGACTGAGAGGACAGTGTCTGTTTGAACTGTCGCTCAGGGATGGCTTTAGGGTGGTGCGGCCGGTGCAGCTGCGCCTGGCGCTAACTTTGGTGGGGGGCGTTGTCTTTAAAGATAACTTATGGGTTTACAAGCAGGTGAACTTCCTTGTGCTTGTTTCAGGCAACAAGAAAAATATCAAGATCAGTCTGGTGATTAATTTTCCTACTGGTGAGAGATGGTATTTTGTCTAGAGGCAGTTTTGAATTCACCAAATATAGCACGCATGGTTAATGTGCCTGCTGCAAAGACGTGTACCATGAAAATCACAGAACTGCATGTGAGTATGTCAGAGAGAAGCTATGGAGAGATGAGGGGGACTGATAGAGAGTGGTAGTGAGGGCATTCGGGGAGAAGGGATTTAATGGGGGTGGGGGCGGGGGACACCAAAGAAGACAGTCGCACCAGGCACCACCAGTGTTAAAGCAAACCCTGCAGTGTCACTGGTGGTGATGCACAAGAAGGGGCCAAGACATTTACATGGTGTTTTTTTTCTAGTCAATTGTAGCCTATTGTTTGAGATTCCTGCTGACCCTATGGGTTATAGGATATCTGAGTGCCCCCTCCATGAGTGGGGCCAGGGGCGGCCTTAGGCATGTGCAAACTGTGCACCTGCACAGGGCCACCAAACCCCAGGGGCCACCACACCAATATATATCCTTAATATAATAATCCTCTGAGGGTGGATACATATTTGCGTGGCGGCCCCTGGCAGGGATTTGGCGGCCTCCGGCTCTGTTCCACTTCCAAACACCCTGACCCCCCCCCCTCTTCACTGGCCTCCGCGCCTGCGTTCCTCCGGGGCCCCCTACCTACGCTCCCTGCCCAGGGCCCCCATGAGCCTAGAGCCGCCCCTGGTGGGGCTGAGCCTGGTGTTAATAGCCATGCTGGGTGTGGGCCCGATGATGTGGCACCCTACATGACTATCGTGTGAGTGAGGGTCCATATACTTTGGGATATATGCGTTCTGCCCCTACGAGTATGGTGGAAGCTGGTGTCTGTTCATCAATAGCAATTTTCTCGCTCCCTCATTTGTGGAATGTTGACTCATGTCTTAGACAGCAGCACTAAGCCAGGTTCCACAACACTGCACACTGACGTCTATAAGATCTAAGGCAGTAGAACCAGGTAATTAAGATCATAGGCACGTTTCAAAAAGCATCGCTGTTCCTGTGATGGTGTAGATGTGACAGGCTCAGGCCGTAGATCACAGGCTTCGCGGACCTCACCGAGACAGGCCGCGGAAAGCAGAGCTATCTCTCGAGTTACTCAGATGTTACAAAGCTGGTCGTTACACACAGGACCCATCCCTCGGATTGCACGGTTCTTACAGACTCGGGCCGTAGGCTCTATATCTATGGACATCTGTCGGGGTCCCTGGAAGTGACACGCTCGGCGTGTTGACAGCGCAGCTCCTTGAAGCCTGGGCGCCTCGGCTGCGCTGTGAGAGGCTGGCAAGAGGGCGCGAGGTGGAGGGGAGATTAGTCTGAGCCTCGGGTGCATTTGAAAGGCTATCATTACCTCCTGGCTGTTAACTACTCATGCGTGCCTTTTCATCTTCTGCAACAACAACAGAGATGATGAAAACTGCCTGCCTGTACCGCGCATCTGGGAGAGCGGCGGGCGGCCGCTTGGGAGCGCTCACAGCCCTCCCGTGAGCTGCACCTGGAAAGTGCAGGGGGGCGAACTACAACTGCGCGCACAGCACTGCAGAGGCCCTGCAGTGCTGTGTATTCGAGCTCCGACCTGCAGTGACGCATGCAGAGATGGCAGGCCTAGGTCAGGGGTTCTGAAGAGCAGGCAGGACTGGAGCACGGTCAGTCGCAGGCCAGGTGATTCTTTTGCTTTACATGAGACATCATGTTATATGTGTCTGATGCATAAGACCAAGCCCCAGGAAGGGGTCACTCAGCTAGATCGGTGGCTCTATGAAACATTTAAAGACTGTTAGCAAAGTTTTTTGTCTAAAATGTGATTGGGTCCAAGAAAAGGCCAAATCCTCAAAAGGGATGGGTACAATTATAATTACTCTGATAATTTATAAGAAAATCCTATATTTCACTTCATGCATATGACGCACAACGTTGCATTTCACAAATGTTTGCAATTTTGCTTGCACGAGACTAGCTTGTGTAGACAATGCCGTGAAATTCGACAATTTCTGCTCGAACCAATCTTCTGACAGTATCTCGCACAACATTTTTTTTTTAAATCCAAGGTGAGTATTCACCTAGCAAAAAGAAATGCGAGAAGCTGGCACAATACCTTTCACTTGCAACACATGATTTCATGATATCTTTGAGGAAATTTGACATTTTTTGCAAAAACTGCAAATTCTCACACCTGTAATCCTGACAGCTCAAACCATTTCTCATTGGAGCTCAATTCCACTGCCCACCCAACTGTAGATCGCCTTGCTGACCTTTAATCACGGTCATTGTAATTATGTAATTCAACATCCTCAGTAACCTCTGCGTAATTATGTATTTGCCACAGTTACCACATAATCCATCCTCTGCTATATAACTTGCACCTTTGTTCCTAGCTCAAATAAACCGCCAGTTACTAAGAGTGCCTACTATGAAATGAAATACAATGACAATTCGGACTCTTTGCCAGTGTTAAATAATCTTCTTTCTTCTGCTGACTTGCTGGAGTCAAGCAGTAAACATAATATTTTAGCCAAGATGCTGCGAATGGTTCCGAAGTTCATAAGCAAATAATGGATTGGGAGATGATTTTATGTTCATTGTCTAAAGAAGTGAATAATTCCCCCAGCCACGTGTGTTTAAATATATTCTAATATAGTGCATTTATTAATCTTTGTCATGTAAACGCTTTAGCGTTGAAGCCAACTTGTGTTTACCTTGCAATGTTTTCGAAGTATCAGTAATTTCGAGAGACCATCCAGGATTTAGAAGGATCCCAAACTTTTTTTTAATCTCTTTTTAAATAATATCTGAATTCTCACCTGCTGCTTACAGCGAAACCTCTGTGATATACGGCATATATCACCCACCATATGTTCGAAGATCTCGCAAGTTAATGGGAATAGAATGGTTGATGGTACACTTTTTAAAGTTATGGACCTCCTGAGTAACTAATAATATCCAGGTAGGTGGCCTTTAGGTCTGTGGTAATTCGCCATAAGGAAAGCACCCCGTCTCTACGGCAGTCCTGCCTTTGACCTCTCACTGAGGATTGCTGAAGTGAGTGGACAGTGTTGAGGAAAACTCCAATGGAGAGAGAAGGGGGAAGATTAATAATGAGGAACACAACCTAGAGAGGAGAATGAGAAGGATTCTAAAGAGGGCAAAGCTAGCAAAAGCACTGCCAAATCAGAAGAAAAGAGGAGGAATTTGATAGATACAAGAAGGAAACGCAAAATAATGGAATAGAGAAGAGGAAACATGAAATTCCTACTAAGCACTCGTGGTGAAGGAATGGCAAACAAGTGGAGTGACAGAGTGAGAAAGAAAGGGCAGCTGTAATAAGAAAAGAAAGAAAGATGACAAAAAAAACAGATTGGCAAGAAGAGATTCTCGGGAGAAAAACATATGCAACTAACGGGTGATATGAGAAATTACAAGGAAAAATAAATGAGACAGGGCCAAAGAAAGTGATAACAGAAAGATATGGGGAAAGAGCAGAAAGATAAAATGAACGGGGCAAGAGAGTTTAACCTGTGTAACCTACAGCATAACTTAATAGAAAAATAATGAAACAGGTGGTTGTTCTCTAGGAGATGCTTGGTCGTAATTCTAGAAAAAACAGCAAGGGCATGACGTCACTTCCCTTATTCTCAATGAGTTAAGCTTGGGGTTGGCCGGTCATGCATAGGGTCATTACAGTTCCTAGTGTAAGCAGATGTGTGGGAAGATGTTTGGAAGTCTTACATTTTTCCGCTGCTCAATCAAGCCAAGCATCAGCCAGCCAGGCAGGATGCTGACCCATAAGGTTAGCAGTATCAGACTACAGGAGATAGCCCATAAACCCCACGGAGACTAGGGCAATAATCAGTAACATACAAAAATGTCTCAAAAAGGGTATTATTTAAAGGTCAAATACAAATAGCACAATTAATTGCTGAGAATTCAATCATAATGGGAGAAAACCAGGGAGACATTTTTTTGTGTGAAATAAATTGTATTTTAGTAAATAAACATGTTCGACATATTAAACTTCATATATACAAGCATATGGGAAGATAGCACTGCGTTACATTGAATGGGATGTAACCTATAAGATACTGTGTACGAGTGCTCGGGAAGAATAGTGATGGCGCAGGTGACACGTGAGGTGGTATGTACAGCGATAGTAATGGGCACAACAAGAAACAATGGGGCGTTTACATTTTTTTTTACATATTTAGGATACCCTAAAAGTTTATGATATAGAGTACAAAAATAATCAAGTGGGGTATCCTTGAATGGGCGCCTGGAGTTCCGCTGTGGAAGTCAACGGCGTTTCGGCCTGTTGAAGTATTAAGCCATCATCAGGACCAGGTTACAGTACGATTGAGCCTGACTTTTGCTGGCCCGTCGAACAGTTTTGCTGACTTTTTCAAGTAATACTACCAGCAGCTTCTTGGCCTGACAATTGAAGCGATGCCTTGCCTCCCATATTTGGACCCCAATCGATGTCCTACACTGTTCTTCAATACCAAACAACTGGGGGCTGGCTCTAATCAGTAAGGCTGAGCCTAAAGATGAACAAACAAAACAGTGGTGCCAATACTGAGAATCCCCTATAAATCCAAGTGGGATTCGAAACGCGTAGGCCCTGCCATATACAGTCTACCTGAGTATCCGGGTATTTCAAACAGCCCAACCTGGAACCCACACCCGTTTGTACATTACCTGGCAACATCGATCTACAATGAATTAGAAGGAAACTGTTTTATATATAGGAATGTACTGTTTCCATTAGCACTTTATTATTATTGGAAATCACCAGTAGACTTTGGCTCTCCTTTTTTCCATTTCTTGTTTGTTTCATTGTATATGACCAATTCCTTTTTTTCTTCGAGTGTATGAATTGCTTGTGGTCGTTTGTGATATGCCTGTCCTTTTGAATGAATCATTGAATGTATGTTTAGAAATTTTATTCTTCATTTGTATATTGGAAAATGCTCTATTGTACTATGTATTGAATTTGAAAAATATAAGAAAATGTTTCTAATAAAAAGCTATTAAATAGCAAATACCCTTTCCCGAATTTTGTTTCGAGTTTAGGATGCACATTGTGAGACCATGAATAATTTGTTATCAGTATTGGCACCACTGTTTTGTTTGTTCATCTACACTGTTCTTCAGCAAGCCCCATTCCCATTTGGGACCTTGCAAGATTTAGCCTCTCTGGATCTCGCCAATGCGATATAAATAACTGTAACCTGGTCCTGATGATGGCCTAATACTACAGGCCAAAACGCAGTCGACTTCCACAGTGGAACTCCTGGCACCCCCTGCAAGGATACCCCACTTGATTATTTTTGTACTCTATATCATTAAATGTTAGGGTATCCTAAATCTTCAAAGAATTTTAAATCCCGATTGTTTCTTGGTGCGCCCGTCACTATCGCTATACGTACCACCTCACGTGTCACTTGCGCCGTCACTATCTTTCACGAGCACTCGTACACAGTATCTTATAGGTTACATCCCATTCAATGTAATGAAGTGCTATCTTCTCATTTGCTTAAACATATGAAGTTCAATATGTCGAACATGTTTATTTACTAAAATACAATTTATTTCACAAAAAAATGTCTCCCTTCTCCCATTATGCATGAATTCTCAGCAAGTAATTGTGCTATTTGTAGTTGACCTTTAAATAATACCCTTTTTGAGACATTGTTGTATGTTACCGACCTCTAAGGTTATGCACCCTTTGTGCTCCACCTCAGCACACCCGGAAAGATCTCTGGCGTGCGGACTCATTGTTTCTTTGTGATTACCATGCAATAGGGCAGCATAAAGTACCAAAAGGATTTAGTGACCCAGTAAGCACTGTCACAAACTTGCAGTCTTATTTTTTTGTCTGCTTGACACTACTAATTCATTAGCGAGGTTCCTCTTTAATTAATAGCATTCTTTCTATTTAAAACTACAGATGGAGTGGTGATATCAAACGGTGTCACCTGGGCTTGTGGGTAATGAAATATGTGTTGTTTCGTGATGTCCTTTTACTCAGAGGAAGGGCATGTTTGCCTGTTCGTCTCCACAGAGGTGCTGGTAACTTCCCACCTCCTGTGTGTGACAAACAGAGCGAACCCCTTGTGTTAGGAAATCTCTTCCAACAGGATGGGATGCAGGAAGAGGGCTTTACACTACCCCGCGGAAAGGATTATTCATTTTGTATGACTGTCTGTATGACTTACAGGGCTGCAGGCAGGATGTCCGGCTGAGAAAGGCGAATGAGCGGATATAAACAACAGGATACTGACTTCAACCACTGGTCGTCCACCTGAGGTAAAGGGTCAAGGGTCATAATGCCCTCTGGTGCCCAGTGTTCTTCTAATGTAATAAGAAGATTCAGATCTCAAAATGTATGAACGTTTTTCACGAATTCTTAGATTTGCAAGTTTCTTTTGTGGAGAAGCTGTGACCGCGTGTAAGAAAGGGAGAAACGACCCTTTGATCATGGTAGTACAGCGGTTCTTGGGAATGATATCACGTGAGTTTATCGCTTGACTCACTCGATGAAGCATCTTAGTAGAGGGCTCATATTTGCGTGTATACTAGAAGAATGTCACTTTTGTGTTTTACTGGAGGAGCTACCACTAAAAAATGGCTGTACATGTAATATGGTCATGCGTCTAATAATGCCACGAAACTCATTTCAAGATTAATGAACTTTTTTCCACTTTACATATTGCAATTTAAATCACACTCTGCCCTTTTAGTAAGTATTTTTAAGCTTGTGACCTGTTTCTGCGTAACACGTATGCAGGAGTTTACATTTAGTGCTATTAAGGGTTAGTAGTTTCTCTGAATATTCTAATAATGTTTTTTGATTCCCAATAAAGCTGTACATTGTGTGTTAGGTGAAAAAGCTAGGGCAACCAAAAGAGTCAAAGGGTATGAGGTTGCTCGCCATTTGCGGTGCCTGGGGCAAGACTGGTTTCTTGGCTAATGAGCAGCTGCTGTCTACAAAGAGATCCTGTGAGACCAGGACCTTGCATGAGTCCCCCTTATTTTTAGGTCTCGCCTGAGCCAGTGCATTCGCTGTCTGGCGATACATTTAGTAGTGGCTTCAAAAAGCGCTACCTTGCTGGCCATCAGCTTGCTAGAACGCGCACAAGCGCGCGCGGCATGCACAGCACTTTTTCTGGTTGAGTGCGTGCGCACGACTCGCGTCTCCACTCGCGTTTTTTTGTGTTTTTTTTGTTATGTTGATTCAGATCATTACACCAAGGTCTTGGTTAAAAACACCTTACAAATTAATCCGATTTTGAATTGTGTTGCTATAGCGCTTAGTTTGCCCTGAAGGCTCTGAACCCAAGGTAAATTGACAATAGATTAATAAAACGTGTAAAAAATACCACGCATACAACACATCCTCTCGTAGTCACCGCAACCACCGCCCCATCTTGGCCCTCACCAGTGAAAAACAATATTTGCATCTCCACGTGTTAAATATTCCCTTTCCAGCACAGTGCGTATATAAGCGTCCGATCCCTTGTTCGAATGGACTCGGAGCTGCGAGGACCTCGGCAGGGACACTAGGACAGCCAAAGCCCGCTCCTTCGGTCCTTGCTGCCTCCCACCGTCACCAGGAGCTCCAGCACAGGCCGCCTCGGTGCCACCCCCTGGCTCTGACAGGCTGCTGGCCTATGTCCCCACACAGGCCGCGCCTCTTAGTGACATAGGCGGTCGTGTTGTGTGGCTGGAAGCGGCGCAGCGTAGGACTGCGGAAGCAGAAGATGTAAGTATCCCACCTTGTGGACGTAAACAGACTGCAGTCTGAGGGCGAGTGATCCTGTTTGTTAGAGGATTGGTCAGTACCCATCCTGATCCAAGCTTAGGTCAAGGCGAAGAGCTCATAACGATTGCTGCTCAGGAGTGTGTCAAGGCTGAGCGTTGATAGCTGCAGCGCACTGTGTATCACATGCCCAAGCGACTGCGGCTTTAAATGTGCATGTGTGGTCTGAACGTCAAGTGTTGTATCATAGATGTCTGATGGCTATATGTCGCTTTAATTTTTTACCCAACAAAGTTTATACTAGAATTGTTTTGCTTGTATTCGCTAAGTTGAAATAAACCACGAGTCTCAGAAGGCAACCTGCTACTATATAAAGTACAATGATTGTTTGATGGTGCGGTACTTCACCTACAAATTTATAAGACGATTCTATGATACCGGGGACACCATGCTCAGCTCTGAGCTTTCATGTAACAACCCAGTGCTTTTTGGGTGCAGTAGTTTTCATTCACCTCAATTGGTTGCCCCGCCATTGTCCAGAATGCCAGATCACTCGGCATCACCCTTGATAACAAGCATTGGCATAGCCAATAGGTCTTGCATTTGGGACCTTAGAAGTGTTTAGCCATGCAACAGTTGGTGTTGTTGCATCAAGGGTATTCTGCTGCATAACTAAATACTTATAAGGTCCCAAAAGTGAGACCTATTGGCTATGCTAATGCTTATTTTACATTTTTTATATAGAGTGAACTCGAACCAAAGGTGCCAGAGCGCTTTAAATGAGCAGCAGTTACGTTACAGACGGACACATTAACTTTTGGTAGGCATGGGGAGATTAAGATATTTGCCCAGAATCAAAGGATGTTGAGCGTCTCTGCCGAGATTCGAACCCGGATTCCCCTGCTTCGAGGTCGACCACTTTAGCCATTAGGCCACTTCCTCTCCTCCTTGTCTTCAACTGTTCATCACTCATAGAGCTGGTTCTGTGGATCGTTTAGGAACATTGCTGGTCACAGAAATTCTCTCAAAGACTTTTTTTACCTCTGGTGGTGAGTGGAGTGGAGGAGCTAAAATAAAGCACAAGATGTGCTTCCTTCGAGATGCTAGAACATCCTGGGGCCACAGCACTCCTAATCCTACTCTCGCAGGAGAAATGGTGAGAAAATGGAAACTTTGACCCTCATCACAGCATCAGTTGCCTATGATCAGTGTGGCCTAGTCACAAAGGCATTTTGGAGTAGGTGAAACAGCTATGTGCATCGGCCCTAAAATATCTAAATGGTAATAACATTGGAAAACATATAAATATTTAATACAAATAGAAAATAATCACCCTCTTTGCGCGTTTACTAATAGGAAGTTGGACGTTTTGGGGCTGATTTACAATGCAAGAGTATGTGAAAGACTACTACGGTATTATTACTTTCATATTCATAAATAGTTTTGCAAACTGACCACTAACTGTGTACTCCGCAGAGGCCAGGGCCCAAAAAAGTAATATTTTCAACAAGTACAGTCTTAAATGAGAGAGTTTCTGTCCTGAAATGATTTAGTGTGAGCCTCCAGATCCAAGGCCGAGACTTGTCTAATAGAGCCACAAGAGCAGGAAAAAGGCAAGTATTGACTGCAGGAGTGCAAACTGAGCATAGAGAAAGGGACCTGTTCTTTCTCTTTAGGGGAAAAGTGAATTTGTGAATGAAAAAGAAGGCCTGAAACATATTACCTCTCTTACCTGCCAGTCTGTAGTTGGCATTCCACAATGGAGACACAGGGCTTGATTGCGACTTTGGTCTGAAAGTCTCCGACCGCTGGTCAGAAGCTTTCCGACCGACATGGTAGGTGTCAAGTCCGACTGCCATATGATGATGATGGTAGTCAGAGTTTAAACCAGCCGAGGAATCTGACGCAGTTCCGACAGGCTAAAGGAGTTTGTCGGCCAGGGGGACAGCCCTCATAATCTCTTAAGGACAGCGTTTCTGCTGTCAGGATTATGATGTTGGTTTCTGACAGCCAATCCATGTTGGCCTTTCCGACATGGATTGGCTGTCGGAAACTGACTTTACCCCTGGGTGGCACCTATGGCGCCCCCTTAACATCCCTGCACCTTGTGGCAGGCTCCATTAGGGGCCTGCTAGAAGGTGTAGGGATGTTTTAAAAACTTCACGTTTTCAAAGGCTGCTTGTGCGGCAGGCGGTTTTAGCCCGCCGCAAAAGCTCCCATTGAAAAATTTAAGTTTGCGACTGCACCATGTAAGGTCGCATCCTAATTGCGTGGTCGGAACCACAGACCTATAGTTGGGCAGTTCCTTCCATGAAACGGTGCCGGTCAAAGGCAATTCTGACCCACATTGTAATGAGGGCCAATGTCTCTTTGTGCTGCTCATAAATTAACCTGGGCCTCATACCTCAAACACTGCTTCAATATCTACTTCTCCAAGTCCTCTGCAGGTGGGCCATGATTCATGACCTCGCACCAGCCACCAGGAGCGGGGTCAACTAAGAGTTTGTCTACAAATCCAACCTAAAATTCTTCTGAAAAAACTCCACGTAATCATCACCCCAAGAGCAACAGAAACCCCTGGAGCAACAACCATATAGGTTCATTGCCATGGTGCTGCAAACATGCCTACGACAGGATTTAATCCTGTAAATGAGCAAGTGGAGTAAATATCCTCAAAGTAAGTGTGAGTCGCTCATCATGCCCTTGAGCACTGCTCTGGTACTCGCAGCAATGGCAGACGCTTTGTAGAGGAGCTGCTGGTGGTGAATAGCTGTTCCAAATACTGAGCTCGTCCGTGTTCTTTGTTTCAGCGCTGGATCGTGCAGTCCTCCAGATCCACAATATCTTCACACCCAAGGCTCTTCCTGTGCTTGTCGCACTGATCTGGAGTCACGTGCCAGCAGACACGCTAGCTGTGTGCAGAATATCTGGGCTGCGTGCTGCCCTGGCTCCTTCCCCTCCTGCAAAGGCCTGAAAGCAGCAGAGGTTGCAATGGAATTAATCAGTGCCTCGAAGCGAGGTGGAAAGCGGGCTCCCTTCCGCCTCATCAGCGGTTTCTACCTCGCTGTGGAAGCGAGCGGGGTGATGTCAGGTGGGATGAACCTCCGGCTTTGAACATTGATGCAGGGAGCTCCGAGCTGTCAAGCCAAGCCTGGGCTAATTCACAACATCAATGAAACTGAAGAAGGGCCAGGATTATGGGATGGGGAGTGGTGAGAATTTCAGAGACACCTCATTGCTTCCCCGTCTGCATACAAAGTTGGTAGAATCTTCATAAATGCTGTAGGACTGGCAGCGGGATGCATGGAGCTAATGCTACAATAATAAGATGGGGAACATGAGCAAAACAGTGTGTGGGTCAGGAAAGACGTTACTTTAAAACCGTAATAGGTACATTACGGAAAGCTTAGGTAGACTGGCGCTGTCACGCCCCCAAATATGGCGTTTCGTCATTCCTGAGTGGTAGTGAATGCAGCATTTGGATACAATTATTCCTATTATTTCTTTTTATCAAATTACAAATGCAACCGGAGAAAACAACCTTGGGTCAAGATCAGAACAGCAGTGGTACGTTGGCAGCGCCATGTGTAGGGTTCAAGAGTGGGAATAGTGTGTTGAGGCACACTGGCAGAGATGTAAGTGAAGTCCCAGCACTGGAATAGTAGGGAATGGGCAGGTCAACATTGAAACACGTTAGCAAAACCGTGTTTGATGAGTATATCGGTATAGCAGCAAGTGTCGCGGCTCGAGACATAGATGCCCTGATCGAGCTGCTAGTGGTGTCCCGCAACAGGAGTCACAGAGGTGTACAAATGCAGGTGTGCTTGCCTTCGCAGTCATCTCAGTGAGACCCCTGCACTGCACTAGAACTATTTAGTGGTGGCTTGGGGCTGAAGCACATTTCTGAGCGGTGTGTGGGTTTTCGGTGCTGGTGCACAAGTGGGTGTGGTGCATGCCTGCTTTGAGTCCATTGGAGCAGAGGTGTACAAATGCAGGTGTGCTTGCCTTCGCAGTGCCCTTGGTGAGACCCCTGCACTGCACTAGAAGGCGTTTAGTGGTGGCTTATGGCTGAAGCACATTTCTGAGTGGTGCGTGGGTTCTCGGTACTGGTGCACAAGTGGGGGTGGTGCATACCTGCTTTGGGTGCATTGGAGCAGAGGTGTACACATGCAGGTGTGCTTGCCTTCGCAGTCATCTCAGTGAGACCCCTGCACTGCACTAGAACTATTTAGTGGTGGCTTGGGGCTGAAGCACATTTCTGAGTGGTGTGTGGGTTTTCGGTACTGGTGCACAAGTGGGTGTGGTACATGCCTGCTTTGGGTCCATTGGAGCAGAGGTGTACAAATGCAGGTGTGCTTGCCTTCGCAGTGCCCTTGGTGAGACCCCTGCACTGCACTAGAAGGCGTTTAGTGGTGGCTTATGGCTGAAGCACATTTCTGAGTGGTGTGTGGGTTTTCGGTACTGGTGCACAAGTGGGTGTGGTGCATGCCTGTTTTGGGTCCATTGGAGCAGAGGTGTACAAATGCAGGTGTGCTTGCCTTTGCAGTGCTTTCGGTGAAACCCCTACACTGCCCTAGAATGCCTTTAGTGGTGGCTGGGGGCTGAAGCACATTGCTGAGCGGTGCGTAGGTTCTAGCTACTGGAGCACAAGTGGGTGTGGTGGATACCTGCTTCGGGTGCATTGGAGCAGAGGTATACAAATGCAGGTGTGCTTGCCTTTGCAGTGCTTTCGGTGAGACCCCTGCACTGCACTAGAAGGCGTTTAGTGGTGGCTTATGGCTGAAGCACATTGCTGAGCGGTGCGTGGGTTCTAGCTACTGGAGCACAAGTGGGTGATGAATACCTGCTTTGGGTGCATTAGCAGACACGTCTGCGAGCTCTCTGTCCAGGAAGAGGATTGGGTGTGGCGGATTTGGACAGGGATAGACTAAGACCCGAGAAGACTAGCGTGAAACACAGCGGAGACAAAGCTCTTAATTCAGGAGTAAGTGAGGCCGAGCCAAGCCGAGCCGACCCTCTGCTGTCTGCTCGTCACCTCCGTCTGAACATTTATAGAGCATCAACATCCACAAACATTACACATTCCAGATGCCTTCCATTCGGTTTGGTCAGGTTTCCATGGCGACGAGCCATTGCCTGACTGCCACTTGGTTAGTTACCATGGTTACCTCATCCGATTCTGAGTTATCAGTAGGGGTGATCTCAGAGCCACAGAGAAGGTAGGCTGCAGATGGGGAATTCTGTCTGGTTAGCGTTATTAGTGGTGGGCGGGGTAATGCGGATCCATAAGAGACCAGGACACCCCCATAACCCCCCCGCACCTCCTCCGCTATCAGTTAGGAGTACAGGGATCTCTGGCCCTCTCGTGCAGCAGGTACTGCAGTTAGAAAATGGAACCAGGGGAATGGAGGGTGCGGCTTGGAGGCGGGATGTGGGGGAGCGGATAGGAGGGTGTCGACGCCATCACAACATCACAGCAGCGGCTTACGCCAGGTCAGGCCAGTCGCTCCCTTTCATGCCCTTAACTTAACTCTCTCACTACAACTGCACACTAAACACCCAGCGAGCACGCGCCAAGCGATTGCTATGAGTACAAGGCAATGCCAGGGGTGAGCTGAATATCCAGAAAAACAATGGTTCCTGTGGCATATCACTTTATCAAATACTTAATAGACTGAAACTTGATAGCAATCCAAGTATTAGAGAGAGGGTGGGTGGCAGCAAGGAGAGAAGAACACAATCATACCAGTTTCAAACCATTTTTTATGTTTCAAATAACAAAATAAATACAATTGATTTGACTGCGACAGACAATACACTATACAAGGTGCAATGTGTCCCAAGTGATTTGTGAAGTAACCAAAAAACAACGTATGTACAGTTAAGTGAGCTATACAGGTTACAATGGTGGCTATTTACAAAAAGGAGACATGACTCAGAGCAATTATTTAAATCAATTGTAGAACAGCCGCTATATAATCATAGGCACTGTGTGAGTCTTATTCGCCTCCAAGTATGTCGACGGCGTTTCGACCCTTAAAGTGAGGGTCTCATCAGGACTGGGAGTAAGGGACGTCTATAAAAAATAATAATATATAGTGTAAAATTGTAAATATATACTTAGTCGCCATGAGTATATGAATATTTTTGGAAAAGGTTCAAGGATTTACCTTATACTGGGGTAATGAAAAGGATAACCCATGCGTGTAGAAGTAAAGCAAATTTACTTACAGTGAACCCAGCCGGGCACTGTCGAGGAGCAGACAGAGAAAGGGCATGAGATTAGCCACATACGAAAAATTATGGTGTAAACTAGGTATATTGCCGCTAAAGCAATAGTACAACTTAACACTGTCGTAGACAACTTGGTAATTGTAGTCTTTCTATATGTAGCGGTCGATACCGTCACTGCGCGAAATAAACAGGAAATGCCTGTAATATAAAGCGATGTCTCAATAATTATAGGCTGCGGATAGCCTTAGCACTAAAAGGTCCAAGTCATAATGACAATTTATTTCGTACCTGGGCGTGTTTCCAACCAGCCCGATCGCTGCCTTCAGGGAAATGTTTGGTGTGTTGCCCGGTGACGTCACCACGGTTAAAAAGTGCGGCGTTACGCACGTAACAGCGACAAAGAACGGACTACAATACTTTGTTTAAGAGTGCAAGGAAATGCAAACCCATATACTATTGCGCAAGGATATAAGATAGTATAAACTTATCACTCGGGGTGTGAGATTGTGATGATAAAATCTCAAACGGATGGGGCCATATTTATATTGCGGAGATAGAATCACAGTCAGGGAAGAACATATTTCTTACAAATACGGGTTAGGAAGGGGGATAGCGTACAATGTGTACATTTGTATAAATGTGCATATACTGTTCCCATTTTGCATAAACACATTTGTTGTTAATGGTTCAACAAAGTACGCATAAAACAGAATCACATGTTCAAATAAACATCGTGTAATCAATACATGTATATACAGTGTCACAACTTATTTACAGTGATGGTATATAAATGTTCAAGATGTCTTCTCATAAAGATGACACAAAATTATCTACTTGTCAAACCATAGTTATTAAGCTAATATATACCTGTAACAATGAACTCTAATTATAGTATCATTCGTAAACATGCTATCCAAAGAAGACACCTAGGTCTCTATAAACGGTCTTCACAATGTAGTACACAGCTTATAACATTCAAGGTTCTTAAATACAAGGTAGATATTATTTCCAAGTATTGATTAGGTCAATGTAGAGACAAAGCCCCTCCATTCATCAGCGGAGTTCAATCCTTCATTTATTGAATTGATTTTATCAATCCAATGACATTCACGGCGTTGTAGAATCTGGGCATGTCACCACCTCTCTCAGGTAGTGTTGCAATATCTACAACCTGCCACCTCATTTCATCTGCAGAGTGCTTGAATTCTTGGAAATGGGCAACGAGAGGAGCTGATAGAACAGATTTTCTAATACGGCTACGATGCTGCCCTATTCTGGCTTTTATCAGTTGTTGAGTTTGCCTAATATAGGGTAGGCCGCATGGACACCATATGCAATACACGACATTCCGTGAGTTGCAATTTGAAAAGAAATCAAGTTTATGATCACAATTCCCATGTTTAAAATTAGTTGTTTTACAAGTTAATGGGCAGATCACACAATTGCCACATGGGTGGTGACCAAGGAGAGGCGGAAGGTTCAAAGATGTTTCAAGGGTTCCCCTTCTCTGAGACGTTTTTTCAGTGGATGACCTTACTAAATGATCCTTAAGATTTTTTGCCCTTTTATATGCAAACAGGGGTACATCTATCTCAGAGTCAATACTTTGGATTATATTCCAATTTTTCATGATTGTTTTACGAATTTTATTAGTATTGACACCGAAAGTAGTGACACACACGATTTTGTTCATTTCTTGCTTTGGTCTAGTGACCAATAATTCCTCTCGTGGACAATACCAGGCACGCTTAAGTGATCTTCGCACCAATCTGTTGGGATATCCTCTCATTAATAGTTTGTTTTTCAAAATTTCTGATTCTCTCATATAGTCCTCTCGTCGCGCACAATTCCGACGAATTCTACCCTACAGAAAGAGACAATTCCGTTCCTGGATCTAAATATCTTGAATGTAGACAATAAATTGATCACATCTCTCCATAGAAAACCTACGGAGAAAAATACATTGTTATCATATAAAAGTCAACATCCGAGAGCATTGAGGGATGGCTTGCCATTTGGGCAATTTTTGAGAATTCGTCGGAATTGTGCGCGACGAGAGGACTATATGAGAGAATCAGAAGTTTTGAAAAACAAACTATTAATGAGAGGATATCCCAACAGATTGGTGCGAAGATCACTTAAGCGTGCCTGGTATTGTCCACGAAAGGAATTATTGGTCACTAGACCAAAGAAAGAAATGAACAAAATCGTGTGTGTCACTACTTTCGGTGTCAATACTAATAAAATTCGTAAAACAATCATGAAAAATTGGAATATAATCCAAAGTATTGACTCTGAGATAGATGTACCCCTGTTTGCATATAAAAGGGCAAAAAATCTTAAGGATCATTTAGTAAGGTCATCCACTGAAAAAACGTCTCAGAGAAGGGGAACCCTTGAAACATCTTGGAACCTTCCGCCTCTCCTTGGTCACCACCCATGTGGCAATTGTGTGATCTGCCCATTAACTTGTAAAACAACTAATTTTAAACATGGGAATTGTGATCATAAACTTGATTTCTTTTCAAATTCCAACTCACGAAATGTCGTGTATTGCATATGGTGTCCATGCGGCCTACCCTATATTGGGCAAACTCAACAACTGATAAAAGCCAGAATAGGGCAGCATCGTAGCCGTATTAGAAAATCTGTTCTATCAGCTCCTCTCGTTGCCCATTTCCAAGAATTCAAGCATTCTGCAGATGAAATGAGGTGGCAGGTTGTAGATATTGCAACACTACCTGAGAGAGGTGGTGACATTGCCCAGATTCTACAACGCCGTGAATGTCATTGGATTGATAAAATCAATTCAATAAATGAAGGATTGAACTCCGCTGATGAATGGAGGGGCTTTGTCTCTACATTGACCTAATCAATACTTGGAAATAATATCTACCTTGTATTTAAGAACCTTGAATGTTATAAGCTGTGTACTACATTGTGAATACCGTTTATAGAGACCTAGGTGTCTTCTTTGGATAGCATGTTTACGAATGATACTACAATTAGAGTTCATTGTTACAGGTATATATTAGCTTAATAACTATGGTTTGACAAGTAGATAATTTTGTGTCATCTTTATGAGAAGACATCTTGAACATTTATATACCATCACTGTAAATAGGTTGTGACACTGTATATACATGTATTGATTACACGATGTTTATTTGAACATGTGATTCTGTTTTATGCGTACTTTGTTGAACCATTAACAACAAATGTGTTTATGCAAAATGGGAACAGTATATGCACATTTATACAAATGTACACATTGTACGCTATCCCCCTTCCTAGCCCGTATTTGTAAGAAATATGTTCTTCCCTGACTGTGATTCTATCTCCGCAATATAAATATGTCCCCATCCGTTTGAGATTTTATCATCACAATCTCACACCCCGAGTGATAAGTTTATACTATCTTATATCCTTGCGCAATAGTATATGGGTTTGCATTGCCCTGCACTCGTAAACAAAGTATTGTAGTCCGTTCTCTGGCGCTATTACGTGCGTAACGCCGCACTTTTTAACCGTGGTGACGTCACCGGGCGACACACCAAACATTTCCCTGAAGGCAGCGATCGGGCTGGTTGGAAACGCGCCCAGGTACGAAATAAATGGTCATTATGACTTGGACCTTTTAGTGCTAATGCTATCCGCAGCCTATAAGTATTGAGACATCGCTTTATATTACAGGCATTTCCTGTTTATTTTGCGCAGTGACGGTATCGACCGCTACATATAGAAAGACTACAATTACTAAGTTGTCTACGACAGTGGTAAGTTGTACTATTGCTTTAGCGGCAATATACCTAGTTTACACCATAATTTTTCGTATGTGGCTAATCTCATGCCCTTTCTCTGTCTGCTCCTCGACAGTGCCTGGCTGGGTTCACTGTAAGTAAATTTGCTTTACTTCTACACGCATGGGTTATACTTTTCATTACCCCAGTATAAGGTAAATCCTTGAACCTTTTCCAAAAATATTCATATACTCATGGCGACTAAGTATATATTTACAATTTTACACTATATATTATTATTTTTTATAGACGTCCCTCACTCCCAGTCCTGATGAGTCCCTCACTTTAAGGGTCGAAACGCCGTTGACGTACTTGGAGGCGAATAAGACTCACACAGTGCCTATGATTATATAGCGGCTGTTCTACAATTGATTTAAATAATTGCTCTGAGTTCTGTCTCCTTTTTGTAAATAGCCACCATTGTAACCTGTATAGCTCACTTAACTGTAAATACGTTGTTTTTTGGTCACTTCACAAATCACTTGGGACACATTGCACCTTGTATAGTGTATTGTATGTCGCAGTCAAATCAATTGTATTTATTTAGTTATTTGAAACAAAAAAAATGGTTTAAAACTGGTATAATTGTGTTCTTCTCTCCTTGCTGCCACCCACCCTCTCTCTAATACTTGGATTGCTATCAAGTTTCAGTCTATTAAGTAATTGATAAAGTGATAATGCACAGGAACCATTGTTTTTCTGGATAAACACATTACCCTGGTTCCTTTGTGAGTAGGGTCTCCCTTGTTTTTCTCTTTCGCAGGGGTGAGCTGAAGGCAGAGGCGCAACTAGGGCCAAATTTCGGGGGGGGGGCTAAGAAAAAATTTCAGGGGGGGGCTGAAACTTTAATCAGTAGGCAGAGTGGAGCTGCAGGGACTCTTAGTAGGGGTGAAACAATTGCAAGGCCTAATTAACATTCAAATGGTCTTTTAAAGACCTGTGAAACGTTCAGGTGCGTCTCTGTGTGTGCCCGGGATCTGTCTCATCCTGGGCTGCCACACACGACGGGGGGGGGGGGGGGGGGGGGATGCTGAAGCCCGGTGAGTCCAATGGGTGTTGCGCGCCTGGCCGAAGGTAAGTAATGCCTTGGTGACTGTTATGTAGAGGTTAGTAAATCCAGGACACCGGAAGTAGACTGTTTGACATCCTGGTCACAACAGTCACCTTTTATTTAGGCAAGAAACCCCACCCCCAATCAGGAAACACATGACACCTGGTATATATATAGAAGGCGGTCCATCACTACCCCTCCAGGTTCCGGGAATGGCCGTGACCACATCACACTCCTCCACAAACTACAAAATAAAACAGAAAACAAACAAAACAGAAACCCCCCACCATCGCCCTTTCCTCCCACTCCAAGGAAGCATTCTGTCAGACCCAGCCTCTCCCATCCTGCCACCGAGAACCGGGACAGTCACCGAAAAGTATGGGGGTCACGTGCACTCTCACAGCACACCCCACACCCTCTCGCTTCTTTATGTGCACACCTGGTTAATCGTTCTGAGAGGACGTTCTAAATGATGACGTCCCTTTTGGTTATTGTGTTGCTATCTCCCGTTTGACGTGTCCTCAGTCTCTTCCTCCGCGCGTGCCGTGTACCCTGGATGGACAGCTCACACGTGTGGCTTTACACGCCGGAAGTTTGCCAGTCAAGGGTGAGGGGTGGGGATACTCTTGCTTCCTGCTGCCAACCTGTGTGAGTGTGGACACACAACGGTTGTGTGTTGTGCTATTGGACTTGCAATCTTGTAATGTGCTCGTCAGTGTGCCTAGCTTGTTGACCGCTCCATGTAACTGAACCATTTTGCGGGATCCGTTGTTTTCTGTTCCACCTGCGCTCTCACAAGTGTTGTGGGGATAGTGACTTACGGTGAATTCATTTTTCACCACTCCCTGCCCCCGTGCCAGTCTAGATTCTTAATCAGTGTGTTGGAATAACTCTGCTAAAGGATTCTATGCTCATAGACAGGACTGTTCTCTTCCATTCCTAATCGATAAATAATATATATGCAGATGCACAGAGAATAGAATGCCATTGATGAGTGTGGGGAGGGGCAAAGAATCATGAGAGGCGAAACCACGAGTGGGTCTTAATGGCCCTCTTCTCCCTCAACAAGGCCAATAATGGTTTATGCCAGGGCATTTTTCATGTGTATTTGTTTTTACAAAAGTATTTAACTGAAACCAGGCTTCAACGGGTTACAGTTGTGCAGAAAGATAAATAATCACAAAAGGAATCTGATGGTCAATGGTGAATAACAGAATTAAGAAAGAGAGAAAGTACTGATCATGTGCCCTCCTACCAGATGTGTTATATCCAAACAAATAGACAATTCCTAAAGTCAGGAGGTGACTTATGGATTTCCATCAACTGCCCTGCGTGGCCAGTGTCATAATTTGGAATTCCAACTCCCCTGTCACAGAACCCCATTCAATGAGGAGGTAACTCTGTGATCTAAGCGTATGAAACAGAGAGCCAAAAAAACAAAAAGTCATAGTCATGTGACAATAAGCCTCGATTCCTAAATACACAGGCCAAATACAGTGCAGTGCAAGACTAGTGAAAAGTTAAAAAAGAATACGGATGCATACGAGAAACTTTATTATCCTCCCACAGACTCGGGATTTGGACCGAGGCACCAACGGAGAGGGCGGGGTCTCCTTAAACCTGAGTCTGTACCAGGTGAGGTGAGGCCAAGACCTCATACGGGACAGGTGTGGAATTTACCCTTCCTGTATGGAGGTACTTTTGTATGTTCACAGTGTGCACATTGTTTGTTTGTTTTTATCATCACCAATTGCAGTAGCTATAATTATGAGAAGGTCCTGAAGAAAACCAGGGCGAACTGCCCATCCTTGGCTGAAACTAGTTGACCAAAATCAGCGGCATATTTGTTTTACAGCCGCTCCTGCATTCTTTTTAATAGGTATGGAAGCATACTTTAATAAAGTTTCTTATATCCATTGACCATCAGATTCCTTTTGTGATTATAGTAAGTAGGTGTTGGGGATTGAATCTGATATAGGTCGGTAAACATGTTCCCTAGGACCCTTTTCCCTTGTGGAGTTAAGTGCAGCAGAATGATAAAGTCACATTTAAAGTGGCATTATGACTATTAGGAGAGTTATTTCTATTTGTAAAGTAGTTTTGCATGCTAACTGTGAGGTATAAACAGTGTTTTTCTAATGGCAAGTTTGATGCACTGTGGTAATAACTCACATTTGATATTTCCACTGTTGTAATAAATGTGTGAATGTGCATTTTTTAGTAGAGGTGCTATAAATAACTAGTGTTAGTGGCCACATTTATTTTCACTGCTCTGATATATTCAATGTTCATGTAAAGAAAATGTGGGCTGCTTCATAACTGCATTTTTACATGGTTAGGGAGTCAAGGTATCCCCTTTCAAGGGTGGATAGACTAAAAGTGCTTAAGCCCATCCAGCCACCAAACATATCCATATGCCCTACCAGGAATATTATTTCTGTATTCAATTTGCTTTCACGTAATAATGTGAAATTTCAGGAAAATGAAACATTAAATGTAATGTGGCTATGTGTTGACGTGACATGCTTCTCCCGCATATATATTTGACACAAGGATGAAATTCCCACACACGAACTCACAGACCGAGACAACTGACTCACAGCCTTCATATAATACATGAAAATAGGAATGACATCTATGATAACATGTTATGCAATAAGAATCCAAGGGACGTCCAGGTGGGGTGGGGGGGAGGCTGTTGTGGGAGTTACGATGAACTAAAAGACATCTTCAAGAATCTGGTTACAAAACGTAGTATTATTGTGTGCACTGATACCAGATGCTTTGTATGTGATAATGTTGATAAGCATGGTTAAGTAGCTACAAAATGTTTGAAACAAACATATTGCATCTAAGTATAATACTTCGAATGTACTTTTGTATTACAATATTTTGTGAAATGCCAATAAAAAAAAAAGGAAGAAATTCACACTAAAAAATAGTGTGAAACCCACAATTATTGTGGGCATGCCTTTGCATTCTGGTTGTTTACGGGGTTTCTGGGTACACAAGCTATACTTTTGCCACTATTGGCGGCAAATTGCAGCGTAAGGGGGATTTGGGGGGGCAGCCGACCAAAGGGAGGCTTGCACACCCGGGGAATTTTGGGGCAGTAGGGGGGGGGGGATAGGTGATCCCGGCAGGCACCCGTAGCTTGGGCTGCTTGGGCTGGTTGGGCTCCTTTGGGGGGTTTTTGGGCTGGCCTCGTTAAATACGCCCATTTTGTTGGGTCCGGCACCATTTCAGGTGCAGTGACACGGCAGCCGGGGGTGCTCTTCGTTGAATTGTTGTCGGAGCGGGAGCGTGGTGTCAGGCGGCGTGAGCGGGTGCGGTGTGGAGCGTCGGTGGTCACGGTAGATACTGTCTGAGGCGGTGGTCAAGGATGGCGGAGCGGGACCCCAGAGTAGCGGAGGCGTTGCGGCTGTTGGGGGAGGCGGGCCGGCTAGATGTCCTGCGGCCGGACTTTCAGGTAAGGCCACCGCCGCGGCGCGCTGCCAACGGCGCCGCGGCGGCCGTGTGGGCCTGCGAGCCGCCGCGACCGCGGCCGGCTCAGGCGGAGCGGAGGGGGGGAGGGGCGGCGGCGCGAAGGCCGCGAAGCAGCGTGGTGCGGCGGTGCCGCGGAAGGCGGGGGGAAAAGGCGCGAAGAAGGCCGGACAGCGAGGCGCGCAGAAGAAGGCCCTGGAGTTTGTGGCAGGGGGAGGAGGACAGGCTCCGGTGGCGGAGGGGGTGGAGGGGGGGCGGGCGGCCTCGGACTGTGATGAGGGGGTGGGAGGCCGAGGGGGGGAGGGGGTATCTGCGGTGCCGGCGGGGTCGGCTGCTGGGGGGGCGGGGGGGTCGGGGGAGGTGAGTGCGGGGGGGGGCCGAACCAGGGTGTGCTGGGAGGGGGTCAAGGGGGAGGGGGGGAGGGAGTGGGGGGGGCAGGGTCCCCTGAGTTAATTGAGGAGACTGAGGTTGAGGAGATGGGTGGGGGGCGGACACAGAACTAGATTGGAGCTCATCGGAGTCGGAGGGGGGTGGGGGCGTGGGGGGACAGGAGAGAGTGCCGTCCCCAGGGCGGGGGAGGGGGGGGCGGGGGGCCAGGGGAAAGGGGGGCGTGGAGAGCGGAAAGGGCGGGGGCGCGTGGGGGGTGGGGGGGGGACGAGGGAGGTAGGGTGGTATGGGGGAGATGGAGGGGTGGGGTGTGGGGGGGGGGTGTGGGGCTCGGCGGGGGGTTGGGACGGGGGGCATGGAGGGGGTGTGGGGCCCAGTTGGGGGTCAGCCGGGTGGGGTGGCCCGGGGGGCTGGGGCGGTGTGAGTGGGTGGGGCATGGGGAGCGGAGGGGTTCCCTCGCGCCGCGGCGGTCACTCAGCGGGGTGGGGACGGGGGGCGCCGTTGGGGTGGGAGCGTGGGGGGGGTGAGTGGGGAGGGGATGGCGGGTTTTTTCACCCCGGTATGCTGGACTCCACCTTTTTTCCTTGGCAGGAGCTGCTTGCGAGGCGCTCGGGTGAGCAGCATGCGGCTCTACTCCACCGAGAGGATGGGCCGGCTCTGTCTAGTGCGGGCGGCCGCGCTCCAACGAGGGACCTGTCACTGGAGCGTGGTGGATGGCGGCGGGGGTCAGCCCCGCCGGCCCCCCCCCCAAAGGGTTGTTACGGCCGCCGGGGGCGGGGGAGTGGGTGTGGATGCACAAATTGTTGAACCAGGTGTTAGTGGAGTGGAACGGCGTGGGAGTGTGGATTTGGGTGAATTGATGAGAGTGTGTCGGGAGAAAGCGGGCTTGAGCAGGGTGGACCCCCCAGGGGGGGGTCGGGACTGTGTTGAAGTGGCGGAGGAGGAGTCCGCGGAGGAAGGGGAGATCTGGGAGGACAGGGGGGAGAGTAATGTTGTTGCCAGTATTTTACAGGTGCCAGCGAGGCAGGATGCGCCGAGAGTGACGGCCCCCTCAGCCCAACTGGTTAGGCGGCGGGATCCGGTTCGGACGCCGACCTTGACGCCAGGTAAGATGGGAGACGGGGCGGGGGGTGGCAAGCGGCGATGTGTGCAGGTCTCAGTGGGGACTGGGGGGGAGGGGGCGGAGGGTTGGAGGCTGGTGCGGGGACGGTATGTGCGAGACACCGGAGTGGGCACGGATGGCGTGGCGGACGGGGTGGCTGGCGCGCGAGAGGGGTCGGACGCGGTCGCCGGCGCGCGAGAGGGGTCGGGCGCGGTCGCCGGGAAGGAGGCGGCGAGTGGGAAGGAAAGCTGCGTGGTGCCGGTGCGTAAGTTACCATATATGGGTATTACGAAACCACTGGGCGCGCACCTGTCATTGGCTACGAAGGAGAAAATTTGGAAGGGGGAGTACATCGACATTCTGAAGCTGCTCCACCGGGAGTTGACGTCTAAGGAGGGGTCGAAGGAAGAGGAACAGGAGTTGGCCAGGCGTCCGAAAGTGCCGTTGACACTGGACAATTGGTCGGCGGCTTTCCTTATCTACGCGAGTGTTTACTGCGAGAAGTTTCCCGACCGATCCGTGGCGCTCATGAAATACATGGATGTGGTGCGGAGGGCCCAGGTGACGTACAGCGGGTTCGCGTGGTCGCACTATGACGAGGAGTTTCGGGCGCGCATGGCGGCGGATCTGGAGGCGTTGTGGGGGGAGCTGGACGCGGATTTGTACCAGCAGACGATGGGCGGGGCCAAATTCGGCCACACCATTTACACGGCCAGTGGTTTGCCAGTGGGACCGCCCCCCTTTGCCGCGCGCCCCACCCGGGGGGTGGGGCGGGGTGAGTCCACCGGACAGGCCGCGGTTGGGGCCTGTTGGGATTTCAATAAAGGGTCGTGCGGGCGGGCAACTTGCCGTTTTAGGCATGAGTGCTTGAATTGCGGAAAGCGGCACCCGGCGCAGCGGTGCTGGGGGCTCGTTGGACAGCCGGGCCAACAGCAGGGGCATGGAGGTCCCCAGGGAGGGGGGGGCAGAGGGGTGGGGTGCGAGGGGGGGAGCAGGAGCTTTGGGCAAAGGCTCGTACGCCGGTTAGGCTGGGGAGGATGGAACCCTGGTTGGCGGCGTATCCGCGGGTGGAGGATGCTGCGGTTCTGCGTCAGGGTTTTCGGGAGGGGTTCCGCCTGGGATATGAGGGCCCCCGGATTGCCCGCTGGGCGGACAATCTGAAGTCGGTGAATGCACACAAAGGTATCGTGCGGGAGAAGTTGTTCAAGGAGGTTAAGGAAGGGAGGATGGCGGGCCCGTCCACGGAGCCGCCGATGCCTGACTTGATCATCTCCCCCATTGGGGTGGTGCCCAAGAGGGAGGAAGGGCAGTTCCGGCTGATACAACATCTGTCCTGGCCGGAGGGGGAGTCGGTGAACGCGTACATCTCGGCGGACTTGGCGTCGGTGACTTACTCGTCGGTGGACGTGGCGCGGAGGCTCGTCACAGCGGCGGGGAAGGGCGCATTGATGGCAAAATGCGACGTCAAGTCGGCCTTTCGGCTTCTCCCGGTCCATCCGGCGGATCACCAGCTGCTGAGGATTCAGTTTGAAGGGCTCATTTTTGTGGACAAGGCACTGCCGATGGGATGTTCCATCTCGTGCTCGCTCTTTGAGCGTTTCAGTTCGTTCCTGCAGTGGGTTTTTTCCAGGCGCACAGGCTCGGAGTCAGTGACGCACTACCTGGATGACTTTTTCCTGGTGGGGCGACCCGGTGCGACGGACTGCCAGCGGCAGCTGGACGGTTTGGCCGGGTTGATGGAGGACTTTGGTGTTCCCCTGGCGCCAGAGAAAACATACGGTCCCAGTACGGTGTTGTCCTTTCTCGGTATCGAGCTCGACTCGGTCGCCATGGAAGCACGCCTACCGGACGATAAGAAATCGGCTATGTTAGGGCTGGTGGCCGACATGCTGGCATGCAGGAAGGTGGTGGTGCGGGAAGTGCAGGTGCTGGTTGGGGCACCTGAACTTTGCTTGTCGCGTGGTGCGGGCGGGACGGACTTTTTGCAGGCGGTTGGGACTGGCGTTGTCCGGGTTGTCTTTGCCTCACCACCATGTGAGATTGTCGGCGGGAGTGAAGGAGGACCTGCGCATGTGGCAGGCGTTTTTGGAGCGTTTCAACGGAGTGCCCATGGCGCCGGCGGAGGATTGGGAGTGGGATGTCACCATGTACTCGGACGCGGCGGGTGTTGGCGGTTTCGGTCTCTACTGGGATGGTCGGTGGTGCGCGGAGCAGTGGCCAGCACACTGGCAGGCTGGCGGCCGGAGCATTGCGTTTTTGGAATTGTTCCCGTTGGTGGTGGCGGTCACGGTGTGGGCCGGGGAGCTGGCTCACAAGCGCGTGTTGTTTCGAGTGGACAACATGGCGGTCGTGCAGGTGGTGAATAGGCAGTCGGCCAGAGACCCGCACGTGTTGAAATTGATGAGGGTGTTTGTGTTGCGCTGCTTGGAGAATGACATCCTCTTTCAGGCACGGCACGTACCGGGTGTGGACAATGACATTGCGGATGCTTTGTCTCGTTCGCAGTGGGAGAGGTTCCTTGGGCTAGCCACGGCGGCGGAGGAGGTCAGGACGCCGGTGCTGGGAGAGATGTGGTCGGTGGGCGAGCCCGGGTCTTTCAGCTGGTGAAGAGATCCGTAGCAGCGTCAACGTGGAGATCTTACGAGCAATCCTGGGAGGAATTCTTGCGGTCTGGCGCGGTAAGGCGAGGAGACCGGTGGCTGCGCGAGGAGCAGGTGGTGCGTTACATGTTGGGGCTCATGGAGAAGGGTTTGTCGCGGGTTACCATCGCGGGCAAGTTGCCAGCTGTTGCGTTCATGGGTAAGCTGTGGTGGGGCTACGTCCCGTCGGCGGGGGGGCTGGGGGCCCGGCTGCTGGAGGGTTGGTCAAGGGAGAGGGGCACGGCGGTTCGCTTGCGGCGTCCGGTTACGGTGGCGTTGTTGGGAAAACTCATTGGCGCGCTGCCGGGGGTGTGCAGAGATGAGGGCGAGGTGGTGCGTTTCTCCACGTTAATGTTCTGGCTTTTTTATGGGGCTTTTCGAGTGTCTGAATTGTTGGGGACGAAGGGGGCGCCAGGAGTGGGGTGGGAGGACGTGGACCTGCGCGCTCGGGAAGTGGCGGTGCGGCTGCGGCATTCCAAAACTGACCAGAGGGGGGTTGGAACATGGGTGGTCCTGGGCCCGGGGGTGCAGGAGGGAGTTTGTCCCGCGGCGTGGGGTAGGCGGCTGATTGCGATCCGGAGCCGGGAAGCGGGGCAGGTTTTTGGCCGGAGTAGTGGGGGCAGAGTGTCGGCGGCGCAGGCGTTGTGGGTTCTGCGGCGCACCCTGCGGGGTTTGGGCGAGGACCCTTTGGCGTTTGGGACCCACTCCTTCAGGATTGGGGCGGCGACGGAGGCGGCGCGTAAGGTTTGGGGGAAGGAGGAGATACAGAGGCTGGGACGGTGGAAGTCGGATTGTTACCGGACGTACGTGCGGCTGCGGGAGGTAGAAGGGGTGACGTCTTTGTGATTTCGAAGCCTGATATGTGTTTCTTTGCAGGTGCTGTGGTGGGGCCGGAGGTGGCAGTTTTGAATTTGTATTTGGTGGGCCACTCATTTGTCAAACGGGCTGAGCAAGCGGAGTGGGACAAGCATCGTGCATTGAATTTGGGATTGGATACTGGACTGTATAGGTGTCACTGGAGGGGCAAAGGGGGTATGCGGTGGCATGAGTTGTTGCCTATGTTGAATACGGTGGTGAAAGCGGGAGTGTGTCCGGATGTGGTAGTGATTCATTTGGGGGAGAATGACTTGGTGCAGTGCAAGGGACTGGCGGTGGTAAAACAGATGATGAGGGACCTGAGGGAGATCAAGCAGCGTTGGGCGGGGTGCCATGTGATCTGGTCCGAATTGATCCCCAGGCGGGTGTGGAGGGGAGCTGAGCGCCCGGGCGCGATAGACAGGGCCCGGCGGAAGATTAATCGGGTGATGGGGGACTTCTGTGCCAAGGAAGGGGTGGGGAGAATGGTTCATCCTGACTTGCGATATGGAGCGGTGTATTTTTTCAGGGAGGATGGGGTACATCTTTCTAGATATGGCATGGAACTGTACATTGTGCAGTTGAAGGAGGCACTGGATAGAGCGCTGGGGGTTCTCAGGTATCCTAGGAGGCAGGAGTCCTAAGGGGGGGTCGGAAGTCGTAACCGACTTCCAAATGGCGTTTCCCTATGAGAAAAGGGGGGATTAACAGGAGGCCTGGGGCTGTAGGGGCAGTTGGGGAGCGGAGGTCAGGAAGGTCACTAAGGTCATTTGCAGTTGGGGGTAGGTTGCTGAGCGGATGTGGACACTTTGTTGCAATGTTGGGGATACAATTAGGGGTGGGGGTGGAGGGGGGCTGTTAGGCGGTTATTATTTAGAGAGTACTAGTTTTGTTCGGCACAGGCCAGGTGGGGTTTGTTTGTGTAGGTGCACCTGATTCCAAATAAAGCGGCCTTTAACACACTAAGTTGGTGTCTGTCTCAGTGCTTCCCCCCCCCCACCTACAGGTGTGCCCCAAGGGGGATTTGGGGGGACAGCCGACCAAAGGGAGGCTTGCACACCCGGGGAATTTTGGGGCAGTAGGGGGGGGGGGGATAGGTGATCCCGGCAGGCACCCGTAGCTTGGGCTGCTTGGGCTGGTTGGGCTCCTTTGGGCGGTTTTTGGGCTGGCCTCGTTAAATACGGCCATTTTGTTGGGTCCGGCACCATTTCAGGTGCAGTGACACGGCAGCCGGGGGTGCTCTTCGTTGAATTGTTCCCTCCCTGCCTCCCTGGGTCCCGTGGGATGGATTTGGCCAGGGTGGGCCTCTGGGGGGTTGCGAGGGGCTTTTTGTTGGTTGAGGGTGCACCTGAGTTAGGGTACAAGAGTGGTTGTCGCTGGAACAGGTGCCTGGATGGGTGGCGTTTCCCTATGAGAAAAGGGGGGATTCACAGGAGGCCTGGGGCTGTAGGGGCAGTTGGGGAGCGGAGGTCAGGAAGGTCACTAAGGTCATTTGCAGTTGGGGGGAGGTTGCTGAGCGGATGTGGACACTTTGTTGCAATGTTGGGGATACAATTAGGGGTGGAGGGGGGCTGTTAGGCGGTTATTATTTAGAGAGTACTAGTTTTGTTCGGCACAGGCCAGGTGGGGTTTGTTTGTGTAGGTGCACCTGATTCCAAATAAAGCGGCCTTTAACACACTAAGTTGGTGTCTGTCTCAGTGCTTCCCCCCCCCCACCTACAGGCGTGCCCCAAAGTGTCATTTCAGTATTTTTATGTAACTCAAAATTCCCCAGTCTCAAATGGCTGATGGACTGTGGTAGGTCTCAGTGGTTGTCATGGAAGATACCATCGGTGGGCGGGGGGTGATACACTGTGGAAAGATTAATGGCAGGGCTTGTTGCGTGAGTGCCATTCTGAATTACCACAAGCTGCCTGCACAGTATGGAGAAGGAGAATGACAGGTCACGTTCTGCCAGTGAGAGACCGCAAAACCGGTGTGACATAATTGCAGAGACACTTGGAAGACACCGATATAAAGCTGGAGGCAGTGCCTACACCATAATAGCAAGCGAAAATGGACACCTGTGAAAGAGTATGTTCTGTGCAAGCATGCCCACCCCCCAAACTCCGGAGGACTGGACTGACAATTTAAATGTAAGTATTTCCCAAAGCGCATTGGCTCTTACACCTGGATATACTTTGTAGACAGATTTTTTGTGAACCACCAGTTTCCCTCTCCCATCAGTTCGAGTGCTGTGGCATACCGCAAAATTAAGCCCCCACGTCTCGCTCGCCCCGGGGACTATGAAGAGGGACCTTGAGTCTTGCATATCTCACAGATATTCATTTGTCTTGGGCTGAATGGGGCCCCTAAAGGGCCTGAGGACCACCTTCATCCCAGGGGCTGCAGAGGCCTGCGTTAAACCCCTGCTATAGCGGCCAACTGTCCTGTTTTCGCCGGGACAGTTCTGGCAAGTCAGAGACTGTCCCTGGTAATTCACTATCCCGGAACAGTCTCGGCACATGGTGGGCGCACTTTAATAATGCTAATGCGGTCGCCTCACATCACAGGTATGAGAGCACTGGAGAACATAATGTACAGCGCCAAGCCTGGCTTACGTAGCGCACCGGAAGGCAGCTCCAACAGTGCAGCACCTCCTGAGAGTGGAGCACCGATATTTCCAAGCCATTTCTCATCTTGGTCTACAGAGGAATGTGTTGAAACCAGTGGTGGCTCGCAGAGGGAGTGCTGCGGGGTGGTGGTCGGGCCGGGGGAGGGGCAGGGTGGGGGTAGTAGAGTCGGACTTACGAAGGCCAGGAGTAACAAATAAATAATTCTATTTACTATGCACTCGCTGCATCGCCAACTCGGCGATGCAGTGAGCGCAAGCTAAATAGTTTTATTTATTTACTTAACTCCCGGCCGTCATATGTCCGACTCCACTACCCTGTATCCTGCCCTTCCCCACCCCACTGCGAACCTCCACTGGTTGAAACACATCTCTGCCCTTTTTGCTGCTACAAAATAGATGAAGTGTGCCGGGAGGGAGGGAGGGAGGAAGGGGAGGGGGTGAGAAAGAGGGGGGGAGAGAGAGAGAGACACTAACTGACTGACTGACTGGGACTCCTAATTTCTCAGAGGAACCTCATGGTTCAATCTTAATTTCTGGTAATTCTGCAACCCCAAATTACTGGGATCCCCAGAATTGTTAGCTGTCAACTGTGGAATTTCCACCTGCAAATCCAGGGCAAACATAACAGTCCCATGAGTATCAGGAGACTGGATGGTACTGAATATTGTGAAATAGAACTGATAGATAGACCTTCTACCAATCTGTCAAAAGGCGGTGGTAGACCGCATTTGTACAAATGTTTCTTTTCCAGGACATGCACAAGGTAAAAAGTGAGACCTCCAATAAATGAATTAGCCCTACTTCTCATTAAAGGAGAAATCTCGTGATTTTATATGATTTTCTAATTAGGCTTATAGCTAAGGTCTATTACCAATATTCACCATCTTTTTTATTTTTTTCCCCACAATTACCAACTAGCTCACGTCCTCAAAAGGAATATACCATTATGTCCTTATCCAGAATGTTAAGGATGTTCACATCCATGGAATATCAGTAATTGGGTCCCTAAGAGGTCTCGCCCTGGGGACACATTGGCTTTGCCAAATGTTTTATAACCATGCTGATTATCCACGACCTTGTACAGCATTTCTTAAGAATTTTTTTAAGCCTTTGATGCAGCCGACTGCATTTTTTTGTATGCATGCACACCACTAACCAATATGGATTGTTAACTGAACAACAAAACATTTTTTGTGTATTTAACAGCCGCAGCTCCTCTGTTAGGGCGAAGGAGCATCGCCCCACTAATTAAAATTCAGCAAAGTCGAAAGTTAATTTGTTACCATTTTATTTTTCACTACTCCTGAGCTGAGCATCAGGGTGTGGCAGGACACTGCTGCTGAGTGGCAGCAGCAAGGAATAGTGGGAGGGCACTTCAGTTTAAAGTGCGCATGTCACTTTGGCTGGCTGTCTTCCAACACCCAGCCTGACATACGCACTTCAAATCTCTCCACCCTGAGCTGTCTTAGACAGCTTGGAGGAGAAGGCACGGGCCCCCGTGCCTGAGGGAGTTTGAGTCAGCACACTCCAACAAATCTAGGTGCTTCTCGTGCTGCTTACCATTTTCAGCAGCACGTGAGCAGCTTCTGGAGTGGTTAAGGGCGTTGGCTCTGAAACCACATGTTCCCCGCTGGACTGAAGAACACAGAGGAGACGAGGACAGGAGGAGACGAGCCAGTGGCTAAGTAGATATTTCATTTTTAACGTTATGACCCACTGACAGCCACTGTGAGAAACTCGCACTGCCTTCAGCCTCAACTCCAGAGCTCAGTCCTGGTCCATTATAAACACTGTTTCTAACGAGCCATGATAGAGAGCTTTGGAATTGAGAGCAATGTCTCACAGCACCTGTCAGTGGGTCATAATTATTGATTTGTTTGTCCCACGATTTATGCGTATGACTAGCCGCTACTGTTTTTTAAGTGGGTGGGGAAAGCAACACGGGGTGAAAGGAGGAAGGAACACAGGCGGGCACAGAGAGGGTTGGAAGCAATGGGGGTGCCGGTGGAGGAAGCTGACAACAGAGAGAGCAAATTAGAGTGTTGAGGGAAGTAGACATGTAAAAGAGAGCAATGTGGAGTTGGTGGGGAGAAGCACACAGGCGTGATAGTTACCAGGGGGAAATACATGAGGGCAAGCATAATATTGGGGGGAGCAGGAAGAAGCACATGGGTGACAGACAGGAACCTGGATTGCAGGGCTAGGGAAGTGCATGAGGAAGACAGTCGGAAAACATATGCACTGCAATGGTGTGCTTAATCCAAAAGAAAAATATAGTATTTGAAAAGTAAGCAGCGAAGCATAGAAGCCATCCTATTAAAAGAGAGGGTAAAGAGGGTATGTCCCATGGTTGGGACAAACACAAGATTTACAAACTGGAACCCAAGTACAAAGCAGGGAAATCAGAGTGACAGGAAGCCAACCAATGGTAGGCATTGGGTGGGCTCCACGCCCATAGATGTTCTTGGTAAACCCACAATCGATCTTGCAACAGACTGAGCATGTGCTGTGTAGTAGGCAAGACTTAAAAAGGGAGCGTGTATGTTCATGGTGCAAAGTCTTCCTGATGACGTCTGAAAAGTTCACAGAAAGAGACAAATGTTCATACTCGTGAGAATAAAAAAGCACTACTTGTCCCGAGACAGTCTGCTTTCACAGGACACAAGGAGCACATTCAGCCCTGCATCTTGCTCTTAGCTGACCAGGGCCTCGCTCTTTATACTCGACACTTAAGTCAATCATTAGTTTATTTAACAATCAATGAACCTGGCAGAGCAACCTTATACAGCAAGAAGAAATGTGACATTTAAAGGGGCAGCCTAATGCATAGTGTTACGATAGCTTTCAGAACCCCATGTGACATCATCAAATAAACTTTCTAGAAAGACTATTGTTGGTGATGGTTAGAGATGCACGGTCCATCAAGGGGAGCTGTGTTCTTCCTCCACAGGGTACGGCCCCTTTAAGGAGCTGGGACGCACCAGAGAGGAGACTGAAGGGCCCTCTGCAGTGGTCGGCTGGCCTATAGTGCAGATCTAATAGGCCAGACTCCCCGAATGGTTGTTAAAGCTGCGGTGGATGACGTGCCCACTCCAGGCTCCCCGGCCCCTCTCTCTGTAAACTACAACACATTGACCCTATTGCCAGTGCATTGCTGCAGGCTGGGATCACGGGTCCCAGACACACTCCACTCCCTCGCCACGTCCCTGTTTCTAAAAACACAAACGCTATCAGTGTCCGACATGGCGTCCACGCGCTCCCCAGCGTGACCACCCTTCCCCTTCCCAGAGGCATCTGCAAACAAGGAGCCTTATTGTCAGCCTCCAGCCCTCACTGGGACCTTTGTCCGGAGTAATGAACTCGTAAACAAATAAGTAGGTCCCGCCGAGCGGTGCTGGCGCTGGTAAATATAGCCCCAGCTCTGCTGGTCACACAGCCGGCCTGTGCTCAGCACTCCCTTGGTGAGCTCCATGGCGGGGCTGTGCGGGGCTGAAGCCACCCTCTCTAAGGGTGTGGAAGGGAACACTGCACCCCTGTCTAGGTTAGAGGTGACTGTCTCTCCGTGTCACGCCCGAGCAGAGGTGTACACTCCAGAAGGTTGAGCTCCAGGTGCAGCCCAATCATTTGAGTCTTTTCACTTCCTTCTGTACAGAACTTTGCCTGACAGGAACATCAGTGGGGATGCATTTGACAGACCTGGTCTATGCATAGCCCTATGTGTGCTATTATGCCGGTCATCGTCTTTGCATAGCTCCATCAGTACCTGCTTGTGTTTCATCGACATATGTCATTGTCCTTCTGTAATCTCAGAAGTACCTAAATGTCGGTGGATGGTTGTGAGCCTGATGTAGGTGCAGTTTTCTTCCAATGGTAGATATTGCACATTTGTTGACTGTCCAGGGTGTCACCACCCCGCTTCACCACTCTGTAGCACAACAATTATATCATCAGACCGGTTAACATCCCCGCGGTCTCTATGTGACAGGAGGGAGCTGCCACAAACTTTGCGTTCACCAATGCTTTTTATTTTACGGCCACTTCTGAGTGAAGTCCAAAACAGCTCACTGACAAAACCTGTAAGTTGAAAGGTCATTATTATGTCTTAAAACTACGATGCATCCCAACTACATTGTCTAAAGCGCAGTGGCAACCATACAAATATCACAGAGCAGCAACACTAGGGAACAGAGCGTCTTCAGGTGAAAGATCTGTAAAACTATCAGATTCTAGGGATGGCTATGGATTTTGTAAAAGGGCGTCCAACAAGGGTAACCATTTTGCTGATCTGCTCGAATGGAACAAGGCTGACTGAAGGAACATAAACTGCGATCTATTTGAATGAATAATAATCTACCCAGGAAAACACTGGATCTTTAGCCATGGCACACCACGCAGAGAACATCAGAAGACATTAGCGTGGCATCTCACATAGATCTCACATAGCAGAGAAAAGACACAGTCATCGGTTATATCACTCCTAGCAGCTTTAGCTAACAAAACAAGCAAAACTGAAACATTACAAAACATATTTATTTCTTCACTCACTTAAAACATAAGATCACAGTAGAAAGTAGCACACATATGTTAGATGTTCAAAATGTGCTAACTGCTTGAGACATCACAAATAAACCCAGCACAATATATTAAACTGAAGATAATGCAAGCATCTAACCAAATTGAAACATACCACATTGTTGCACACCCCATGAATAGACTGCGGTCACACGGCATGACTACTTATGGTCCTCCTACAATTAAAGATAGTGATCAGTGATGATCTCAAACAATTGACTCATCACCGTATTAGTGATGAACCAGAACTCAAGACCTGAAACACACACAGCATTACTCAGACTCCTCTTTACTAGGAAACTCTAGAACTATGTGAACCCAAGCATTATAAGGAGCCCCCAGTGCTACAATACAACAAGCAGATGTGCTCTCCAGGGATACTGATAACCTGACATCATTGAAGCAAAAGGCCACACAATAGACTATCGGGAAATGACATCACAATGAGCGTGATCATGATGGAATAACTATTGAGAGTTTCTCAAAGGGTAGTACAACAATCACCGGTAAGACCAATGGATCTCGGGTTTCTGACCTATTGTCTTTGCCAAAGCTTTTGCTAATGTTATACAGCACCGGCAAAAGCCGTTTTTATAGATTTTTATTTTTACCACGTGAATGTAAAGAGACAATACATTGGGGGGAAAAGTGTGTAAGAAAATGTTTGCTTACTGACAAAATTTGAGAATTGACAAGCAATGAGGATGGAGAGAAAAAATGGTTCTCAGCATGTCTCCAGAGCGAATAGATTTTTGGACCGCCAAAGCACAATTTACAGACCGTTTTGAGAAGCAAAAAAAAATCTAACAAAATTGGTGCACATCCAGAAGAAGACTGTGTAGTGTTGTCAAAAATCAATTCTGTGCAGCTACAAATGCCTGCCAGGAGCATGACCCACTTTTCAGGGCTTCTGCGGCACCATGTTTGCCCCCTGCAGTGCCGCCAGCCCCAAAATGCCACATCTGTTCATGATGGCTGCTTTGGCACAGTAGGGGTCGGTATCCTCACGGCACATTGGCCTTTACCTACAGGGCTGGTGCATTGATCCATTCAGACCCCACTGCGAGAGTCATGTGTATGCGTCGATATAGCTCCTCCTCCTGCCGGTAGCCCATGCTTTATCACCACAGAGCATTCTTTATTGCTGCTGTGTAATTTGAACAGCCAGCAGAACATGGAAATTGACCGATCTGAGCAACAATGTGACTTATTAAACATCATCTGGAACAATGTCACTCTGAGAAATCGTAAATAATAATTTACAATTATTACATGAATTATTAATGCTCCAGCCCCCGCCATTTTGTATTTGGACCAGGATTCTAAGGATGGCGGATGTATTAGTGAGTGAGGAGTGGTTAACTTGGTAGGGGCCAGACATCAAGAAGTTTCTTTAGGGTTTGTCGTTTGTCTGTATAGCTCTACACCTCAAACAGTTCGGATTAGTTTAGAGTGTAATGAAACTCTAATTGTAAACCTAATTTAAGAATGTTTAGCCACACACATGACTCTCAAAAGCTACATTGTTATGACCCTTCTGGTGTTTTACCAGGTCTGCAGGATGAATGTTGAGGCTTCACGCGCTCCCTCCTGATGGACAGGCTGGATACATTGTCTGAGTTGAAATGTTGGCCTCCAAGCCGGCCTTGAGTCTCCAGTGTAGCTAGAGCTGTCACTCAAGACCTTGCACAAAGCAATTGCTTTAAAGGTTGTCACTAGATATAGTAGAAACTGTCGCTGCTCATTTAATTAAGTTCCAAATACCAGACCAGAGCTTCTTCCTAGTCAAAATAACAACGCCTCAGCAACACGTATGTTGAATAACAGTAAACCGAAACAATTGAAATCATTTAGCACGGTAAGCACACAATGTTTCCACAGTAAAATGTTACCATGGGCAGCAGGGCCCCATATTGTAACCAAACATTAAATTCACCAGCAGGGATTGATTGTGATCACTGTGGTATTGGTAATCCAGGGATAAACAACGAAGGCATGGATCCTCTTTCATAGGGAACAAAGACTAATGTTATAATATCGGAGTGATATTCCTTTCTAAAAGTAGAGTTTCCACTGCACTTTCCACATTCACCTTACTGGTCACAGAGCATGGCTTGCAGTCCTCTCACTTGAGAAACAGACTAATGTTAAACTGTAAAAGAACCTCCGAACACACGACTTACTTAGTAAAATGTAATAATAACGTTGCTACACTGTTCCCAACTCTTGCTGATCATCACCCCTACCAAAATTCACCCTTAAGTGCAATAAGACACTGCCATGTCTCGGCGAAGGGTCACACTTTCACAGATCTTTTAAAGTCAGATATCATGTCACCCAAAGGTACTTATTAAGCTGCTTGGCTGGTTTCATGTACACGAGAGACAGAGTGCCACAATGAAGCGTGAGAGGTGTGAGCAAAGAACAAAGGGCTCACACAAGGATCACTCTGGCCTTTCAAGTTCTGGATGCAGCTAAACACAATGCAGACGGGGGCTGGAACTCTGCACAGCCAGGCCTGGTCAGGGGAACCGCTCCAAGTGCCTCTCAGAAACACTTCTACTAGGGCCCAGGTTGGTGATGGGCTGGTGCTCAATACATCCTGGAAGGAAGCCATTGAGGACGAGGCTAGGGCTTCCAAAAAGGAAAAAAACGAGCTGGTTGTGACACAGGCAGAGTGTTCTTGTGAAGCAGACACTTTTAAGCTCACATTCACTGGCAGACTGATTGTGGCCAGAGGAACAGAGAAGCCCTCTTGTTCTCCTGGTCAGTGCCTCTTGACTTCCGGGCTGACTTCAGTTGCCGGCGCGTGCAAAGTGAGCCAGCAAGGTTCCGCTCTAGCACATACAGAATATGGGCCACCCAACTCCATGTTTAGGAATGTCCCAGTATAGCATCTAAGCCAGACTGGTTGACATGAGGGTCTTCCATGAACCAGAGAGACTCCAGATGAGATGTTCAGACCTTGCAGCTCAGCAGCATCCCAATGACCAGCACAAATGGTGCATCTAAAAAGATGGTAATATTGAGCACTGAGCCGTGGTCACGATCTCTTGATTCTGGGAAGGGGGAGGCTTGTCTTGCGTCAAGAATGCCCAGCAGCACTGACACCTGCATACCACCCCACAAACAAAAGCCACAGACGGCTGTGCTGGTGGAAAACCTGTACATCCCTGCGGAAGTTGTGCTAGATTGGCTGTCATTTAATTTCGGTGAGCAGCATCCACCCACCCATTACCATGTCAAATCCTACCAAAGTTATGTGTCCGAAAATGTGCACAAAAGCTTTGTACTTTAAATTCAGGATTAAAATAGCTGGGGATGCTACGAGCCCCTTGTAAAACTGAAACTGAAGTGTCCAATGGCACCACACGTTGAGGACAAGGTTAGCGTTTCGAGCTGGGGCTTCTCAGCCCATGTGAGCTATTTCTACACGTATCTAATATGTTCTAATTCAAAAAATTCTTTGGTGCGTGAGTGCATTCTGGATTGAACATTCCCAGAATGGATGGAGACATCTGATTCATACGAATCTTAATTAGATAGTTTAAGTGTGTAATATATGAAGACATTGTGTGGAAATATTGTGCTCTTAAGAAACTAAAGGGGCAGTTCAGTGTTGTTTTTTACAACCATCGGAGCCACTTTGAGGGGAAGAGGGCAGATCGTCTCCTGCAAAACCATCACTGAACTTAGCATGATGGAACCCCCAATAAAGCGCTAATGGCTCATGAGGCAATATAACCTAAAACACTAAGTCTTGATAAAAACGCCAAATGGGCGCAGAGACTACGTGTTGAACTACTATTTAGGTACATAACACCTATAGTTCACGTCACAATTTTTGTATAATACACTTTTACATCTACATCCATGTGAGTAAGTTGGGGATCTTTGTGCATTTCCCGTCCTGAAGGAGTTTCGCACTCCGAAACATGTTCATGTCGACACACAAAAGAGGTTAATGTACATAATTATACACCAGTAACCTCACACTGCACCCTTTTTAATAATACCAGCCGGGGGCCTAATTAAAGTCTTTTTTACCCCACGAGCCAGGTATTTTTTAAGTATCACTTTCACCACTTCACCACTCACATTTAAGTACCCCACATGCATTTACACATAGTCCACAGAAAGTGCTCCCACGTAGTCATCGGTCGTAGCACGCCACATCCCGTAGAGGGGTGCGAAGACCCCGATGATGAAGCATGACACCAAGGGGCCTGTTGGTGTGTGAGGGGTATTTAAACAATACTGTGTGCTCCCCACCATTGTAGGGACCACCACCACCTCCCAAGTGGATTCTATTATGTTTAGTAAGCAGTTCAGAGTTGGCCAGTAGCCCACCAGATCAATGCAGATCTCTGCCCCACGACAGAGGACAATGCGTCATCTTAGAGTTCCTTGCCAACACATGAGGCCCTCTGTACTACAAAGGCACTGAAGTTTTGCTGAGTGTGCACTATGTTGGACGTGTATTCTCAATTAAATTTTTTTTGTAACAAACTCCCAAAGCAGGAGTTTATTATTTTAGAAAAAGTGCATTGAGCACGCCAGGTTGAATTTCTTTTGTCTACTAATGTAGCCTGCAAACTATCCCTGAATATCTGTAACGTGTCCAAATTTTGCCCTAAATAAGAATGGCGTTCTGATGGATATTGGCCGACGGTCTTTTGGTAGACTGGCGTTCAGTCAAGTAGACACAGCTGTTGCTCTGCCAGTCTAAACCTGCCATTTTGTCCCCCTTTAAAGGAAGAAGAGGGGAACCATGAATGACTTTTTTGCGGATGTCCGCATCTGCCAACCTCTTAATAAGGTCCACAGTGTTCTAAATTGACTGAAAATGATGTTTAGCTGATCTAATGTGCGGTTAGTAATTAGAAGATGGCAAAAGATGTGTAGAGCGTGAGAGAACATGCGATTGAGAATTTATCTCATTTTGCATTTTTTGTTAAATATGCATGCTCCTCTGTAGTCTTCACTTCTGTCTGTAGAAGCTGTCTCCTCAGATCCTAAACTGGCATCTTCCTGTTGAATCAGTAGACTATGACTGGACAGGCCTGAATGTACGACATGGACGTCTTTTAGGGGTCACCAGCGGTCTCAGAGGTGACCCCTGGCTTGCCCCTTGTGACCCCTGCATTTGCTACCCCTGACCTTAGAGGCAACAAAATCAGTGCAAAGAACACAGGAGCAGCTTGTCCTTATGGACATATGTTGGGGGACTTGAAATCCTTGCTTTTTGTCATTTTCTTTACCCTAATAGTAAATATTAGTATATTATTCACTATTATTTAATACAAAATGGAGTACAATAAGCTGGTATAGGACACTTCCCGGCAACAGAGGTAAGTAAAATATTTCTTAAAATGTATGCTCTGTACATGCGTGCAGGTAATTCTATGTTTATTTATTTATTTATTTATTTAGGACGTTTTCTATAGCGCTGTCAAGACCCGGAGGTAGCAGAGCGCTTTACAGTAATAGAATGACAAAATCTGTATAAACATATACATAACATAAACATGAACATGAACATAACATATGTAAGGTATAAGCATTCAATGAGTGACATTGTAAGCGGGACATGGGTGAGTTGCCGAGCTTCTTTGGTTATGGGATTCACTGTAGTCACATAGTTCAGGTGTTTAGGTGAGAGAGAGTATGTGTATGTCAAAGTGTGTGTGCATGTGCAAGCATGAGTGTGAGAGTGAAGTTAAGGTAAATTGGTGTATGATGTCACTTCCACTGCCTCTGGGTTTTTTATGAATTGACGTTTATGAGTACGAACAGGTGTGACGGTGAGAGCCTGCTGGTGTGAAGTCCCTTCTGATCACAGCTGCACGGGTCTGCTGGGTGTAGGAAGCACTACCCTCACAGAGGGGTGCAGCTGGAGATATTTGACCTTGGCCCCACTCTAAAGAGGGCCCTCCACTTCAGGTCGCATCAGCAGGCTGAGCCCGCCACCGGATGCCCGGATGTAATAGAAGGGAGAGCTCAATTGACGGAGCCCCCGTTTCCCTCACGGTTCTTCACTGCTGGCTGCAGTCCTTGTGCTGCCTGTGTAGTGCTGTTCACGCGGCACGGCGGCCTCTCGTGCCTCCCGCGCGGCCTTCCCTTCAGTCACACGCCGGCAGCATTACTATGAGCTTGCCACCCACTCGCCCTTCAGCGAGGAGCGGCGCGCGGCAGCGTGCCACAAAGCGCGCGAGAGCGATTCCTCTGACCGGCGCGAGGCTCGCTATTATTATGACTCCGTCAGCCATTACCAGGAAAGGCTGCTTTCACTTGAGGCTTTCCTGGAGAGGTGTGCTCGCTGTCTAAGAAACCACAAACCGAGGACGCAGCTTAGCTGCATCACTATCGCTTGGTTTGATCTGGGCCAAATATGATTTTTTTCTCCATTGTTTTCATTTTTGATCCCATACTCGTTTCAGTGAAGAAAGTCACTGCACTTTACAATAATACTTTAAGGAGGTGGTGGTTAGAAACTTGTAACAGCATCATTTTAAAAACACAAAAGACACAAAGGGAAAAGTGAACAATTTGAAACTAGGCGAGGTCCAGTGTGGGGGAGGGAGGATGCGATGACCGCACTCCTGAGGACGCCTGTCCACTGGGAAGAGTGTGGTCATTTTAAGGCAGTGGCCAAGACGAGCTGGCGGGTCTTGTGTGCTCCTCGTCAGCTCTTTGTGGGGCTTTTCAATCCAACAGCGAAAGGGAGGAGGTTGCGTCCATGTGGAGCTTCGTACACAGTAATTCCTAGATATCATTAACTTTGCTTGCCCGGGGAGCACCGCGGATTGAAGATACCCGAACTGTGAACTGTGGTCAGCAGCTGAGAATCCCCACTCTGCATGATCTATGGGCAGACTGTGCACACATATGTGTGCCTAGCAGTAATCATAGCAGTAACAACTTTTTACCATCCGGTGTGCACTTAGAAGCACCAGTATGCGTCCACGCCACCCACTTCTCAGAATTTTTTCCCTTTTTTTTTTGTCGAAGTCATTCTCTTTTAGTGTGCACGTAGTAAAGCAGCCTGACTGCTCTATACATCCTCTTTTCATGGAAAGCGCAATCTTTTACCGATCTAACAGCTACAACCCTCTAGTTTGGGAGTATGCGTTTTTAGCTATTAACTTCTGAAATTGACCCGCACGTGCACCAAGGTACCGTATGTTTATGAATTCTAAACTATAACAGCCAGACTTTGAATACAAAACAGAATCCGAGTAGTTGTTAGTGTGAAAAAGACACCGGTGCTACCTTTCTCTTCTGGGCCTTTCCTTCATTTAAAGCTGTGCTCAAAGTTCACCCCTGAGATACAGTAAGCTCAGTACCACAAACTCCTATCTACTCCCACAAACATCCAAACCATAAAAGACCCACATAAATCTCACTCCAAATGAAACATGAATTCTCACAGTTCTTAGCCCTCATAAAGACCCATACGGTCCCCAACAGGAAATAAAACCAATGATCCACCATTGACCTCTGTCTCTTAACACCTTGACCGCGGCGCCGAAGCCGCGCCCTGTGCTGGACATTCCAGAACAGGGCGCAGTCGTGACGGAACCGTTCCGTCATCAGCACAGCTCAGCCGTGACTGATGACGGAACGGTTCCGTCACCAGCATGGAAGGGGTTAAAAGAAATACAAGTTTCCCCTTCCCTCAAGCTCTAGACTCCAGCTGACAGCACTCTATGCTGGAATCCCTCCCGAGGTTACAAGGATGCTCCAAACCTAGACCAGTTCTGCACTGCTGTTGACATCACTAGCCTCAAGGTTCTGCCCGCAACATGGTCACACATGCCAGAGTCACGGGGACCTGTCTCTCCTGATTTATGTCTTTATTGGGAAGAAGATGTAACCTAATGGCTAGGGCGGTTGATCTAAAATCTGGGGAAACGGGTTCGAGTCTCCGCAATGATGCTCAACATCCTGTGATTCTGGGAAAATCACTTAATCTCCCCGTGACTAACAAAAATGAATGTGTCCTTGTGTAGGCAACTGGTGCTCATGTAAAGCCCTCTGATACCCAATACAAGTTCGCGCTATATAAAACTCAGGGGAAAAAAATGAGCTAGTGCACCCAGAATATCAAGTATTGCTTCCATCTGCCTCACATCACTACCGTTAACTGCAGACTCCAACAGCCTTTGAGTCGCTCCTCTCCAGTTCACAAAGCTATGGAACCTCTCCCCGCAAAATGTCTGCCACCGACCTTAGCTGGAACTTAAGAGGAGGCTGAAGATCGGGCATTTTCCAACTTGAATCCACTAGAGACAACTGATCATCTTCACTCTGCTACGACCCCAGCAAGATACGAAGCATAGAATCCTATTCACTATAACAGAGAATCACCCAGAATCAAAAAAGCAATACAAAAAGTGTACATGCATTCAAGAGTATCATCCACGACTGCATCATCAACAACGCACGAAACAACTAAAATTACTTCAATAATGCCACAATACTCACATGGCAAATAGCAATAACGTAACATTAATTAACATGCCTAGGCAGAAAACCAATCCATTGCAAACTCGGTCCGTGAAGGCGTTTCAAGTTGTTTCTTTAAAATGTACACCCAACATGACCCTTTACCTGTCAGTAGTAAATTACATTCTCTAAATATGCATGCGTCGCTGTATATCCGGGTATCGTTTATAATCAAGAAACAGATCTATACTATAAACGTCTTCTCTAACAACACAAATATATTCTTCATGTTGATCTACATAACATAATCAATCCCACAGCAGTGGTTAAACACAATGCATGAATTCATGACAACCAAACTACAAACAGCATGCAACAAATTAGTATTTGCCTGATAGAAAACCTGGATCGAGCACCACTGATGGAATCTGCATATCACTGCAAAATAGCATAATAATGTCACAAACCACTAATAAAGCTTTAACTAAATCACTAACACTGGATCCTCAGAGAGTAGCATGCTAGCCATTCAAACAAGCATTGGCAAAGCTAATAGGTCTTAGCAATCCAAAAGCTAGTGGCTTTATCAATGTGAATGTCTTTTGGCCATGTTGTGTAGCAGCACATTTGCTGCTCAGCATGGCTTAAAGTGATGGAAAAAATGCTATTATGTGGACAGCACTGACTAGAACTTTTTTTGTGTCATAAGGGGTGGGGCAATAAACTCAACACTGAATGCGTCCTAGTGTAATGTATTTACACAAACTCGACCCGAAGGTATTGGAGAGCTTTACCTGAGTACCAGTTACATTACACAAGGTCACATTCATTTTTGGTAGGCACAGTAAGATTAGGTGATCTGCCCAGAATCGAAGGATGTTGATCCGATGCCAAAACTCAAACCCGGTGCCACAGCCCTAAAGTCAGTAGCTGTGGCTGTCACGCCACAGCCTCTCTGCATCTCGAAACAACACCCCCACCCCCATGTAATATCTCCATTTCAAGCTCCACACAGTCGACAGGATAACCATCAGAGTCGCCCTCGCATACCAACCCCAGGCCTGCAACACCATCCCAGACTTCATTGTGCCCCATGCCTTATAATCCAAGGAGTACAGCTTCCTCAGAGACCTACATTTCCACTGACGACCCCAATGATGACAACACTGCACAACTCCTCAACAGTATGAGCAACCTTGGATTGACCCAGATCATCAATGACCCTACGCACACCGTAGGACACATGCTGGACCCTATCTTCACCTCCAGCAACTGCGTCAAATACAGCCATGTCACTGAACTCACATCATCCAATTCAGCATCTCCAGCCCCTGCACTGCCACCCCGTAAGACAACCAGCACCCCCATCGGCGGTGGAACAAAAATTCAGAGACCAGCTGGATGGACGATCTCAACACCTCCATTCTTGCGACCTCCACAAACCTGGACAGGCAGTTAAGAACTTGAAAGCCTGGATCACCAATTGTGCCTATAGCATCACCCCATCAAGAGCAACAACCATAGAAAATCCTCCAAAAAGGCCAGCTGGTTCACCCAAGAACTCAGAAGAGCGAAATGAGACAGCAAACAGCTGGGAGGAGTTGGAGCGCCAGCAAGAGCACCTCAGACAAGGCAGCCTTCAAGAACTCCCTAGCCACTCACATTGAAACCAGCACCAACAATGCCTAGGAACTTTTCAACTTCTTTAACAAATGATCCAACCCAGCTGCCAGTGAAAACATCACAACACACACTCACAGGAGCTGAGCAATAACCTAGCCGACTTCTCCCGCAACAGGATCGCAACCATATACGGAAACTTCAAACCCCAACCCACACCTACAGACTTCAACAGATGCACCACTCCGGAGCTCCAACAGACCCGTGCTCACCCCACATCTTCAATCTTGAAAACTAAAGGATCGGCCAGGAACTCACCACCCTGCTCAACACCGCTATCACCACTGCAACATTTCCTGATGCCTGGAAACACGCTGAAGTCAGACCACTACTAAAAAAAAACCTCCGCTGACCCCAGGGTACTCAAAAATTACTTGCCAGTCTCCCTGCTCTAATTCCCAGTGAAGGTACTGAAAAAGATCAACAAGCAACTCATGACACACCTGGAGCAAAACCAGCTACTCAACACCTCCCAATCCGGCTTCTGCTGCAGTCACATCACCACCCTGATCACAGCCACTGATGGCATCTGAGCCCTCCTTGATAGAGGAGAAACAGCATCTCTGATCCTCCTCAATCTTTTGGCAGCATTTGAAAGTGTATCCCACCACATGTTGATCGAAAGACTCCACCACATTAGCATCCAATGGGGCACGCTCAGATGGATCACCTCCTTCCTCAACAGAAGAACCTAAAGGATCTATTCTTCACCTCCGTGCCCAAGGATATCACCTGCGGTGTCTCCCAAGTCTCATCCCTCAGCCCCACGCTCTTCGATGCATATACGACCTCGTTAGCCAACATCGTCAAATCCTTTGTTCTCAACATGATTTCCTATGCAGATGACATTCAACTCATCCGCGCACTCACTGACGGCCCGCCACCACCAGAACTAACGTCCACAGATGCATTACAAGCGTCGCCTACTGGGAGAAGAACAACTGACTTCAGCTGAACACAGACAAGACGGAAGTACTGATCTTTGGCAACAGCAGCAACACATGGAATGACTTGTGGTGTCCATTAGACCTAGGACTCGCACCCACTCCCTCCGACCATGCTGGAAACCTCGGAATCATCATTGACAACAAGCTCACCATATAATCACAGATCAATGCGGTCTCCTCCACCTGCTTTTTCACTCTGTGCATGCTACGTGAGATCTTCAAGTGGCTACCCCTGCACACTAGACAATCTGTGACAAGGGCACTCATCACCAGCTGACTAGATTACATCAATTCTCTCTATGTAGGAATTGCTGCACACCTCCTACAGAAACCTCAGACCATTCAGAATGCTGCAGCCAGACTCATCCTCAACCTTCCCAAAGAAACCCACCTCACACCCCACCTCAGGCAGCTGTACTGGCTCCCCATACAGAGGAGATGCCAATTCAAGCTGTTGACCTCCACACTCAAAGCTCTACAAAACCAAGGACCTGCCTACATTAACCACTGCCTCAACATCCACCAACCATCAACAAGACTATGTTCCACTTCCCTATCTCTTGCCCATACTCCCCACATTTACCAAAGCCAAAGTGGAGGACAGTCCTTCTCCCACATCGCAGTAAAGACCCGAACCAGACTCTGCACGCAATTCTGTAGCATCACCCCACTTCTGGAATTCTCAAGTGCCCTCAAGACCTGGCAGTTCGAACGATCTTCTGGGACCAGCAAGCACCTGGACACACTATGATGTGATTGGTTGCACTTTATAAATCCCAATTGATTGCTCATTAATGCTACCAGGCTCAACAGCGGAAAAAAGCAACAGGAATGAGTGAGTGGTGGAAAGAAGCGACACTTTTGATTAGAATCCACCCTTCAGAATCACCTTCAATAATCATTCAGGCAATTATATGAGAAATATTTCTGTTGCTTCGCAGTAGAACAATAGTAGTTCAACTTCAAGAAACCCTCCTCATCCTGCCAGCAGCAAACAATACTGGAAGGTGTCCTGCAGATCTTAACAAATTAAAACCATGCTTTGGAGACAAATCGAAATTTGTTCTATGCTTAACTCTGACTCGTTTGCAGAGCAGTTTATTCACAGATAGCACCATAGCTCCTCTCGGACGATCTATTAAACAGATGTGATCTGTAAAGGTGGACAGCCCACCGATCCGTTGGGCCAAAAATGGCTAGTCAGAGCTGGTCAAACTGTTTGATGGGAAAATTCTCAATCAAAGACCAGATAATAAGAGAGTTGTATGGATCATAGCTCCCTTTAACTGCACAAGCCTTTCAGCCAAATATTGGTGTTGTCACAGAACAGGCTTCAACAGGATAACCTGTTGTGTTTCAGGCAATCAACCTTAGTTTTAATGCACACTTCCAAACCAACTCTCACATAACGGCAGGAGTCAGGGAGAACGCAACACCTTGGAACAACAAAGTATCCAGGGATTATCAAATACATATCAGGTGACTAATGTCTTAAGTAAGTAGCTGTGATGTTATGCCACATCCTCGCTGAACGAATGCTATCAGCTCGGGATGGGAAATAAGTGACAGTGTTAGGGGCAGGTGGAAGGGAGGGGGAAATAAGCAACATGGGTGGGGACGGGTGTGAGGGGGAACTAACCAACAGGGATGGGGCGGGTGGGAGGGGGAATGATGCAACACAAATGGAGGCAGTTGTGCAGGGACATAGAGAATGAAAACAAGAGCACTAATATGGAGTGCCTAGACACAACAAAAATGCAGCTCCAAAAACGGGAGTGGTGGATGTACACAAGTACTTGTTCCATGATCGAGGGGAGGGCCAAACACAGGAAGAGGCATGATGCACGTATGCCATGGACAAACGGAATGAAGGATAACTGAGCGATGGTGAAGCGAAGAAATGGTAAGCCTCTGGGTGGGCTTTAGCCCACTGATTTGAAAACAACATGTCTCTTCGAGACAGGTCATGCACTATCTAGCCAAGACCTAAAAAGCACTTCAATAGCATGTCAGAGGTGCTATATAGATAATTAAGCGCTATATAGGTACCAATACCTGTAACCTGCAGCATAAATCTTAAATTATGTCCATTGTCACAAATTGAAGATCTTGTTTCAAGCTGGCATGGAATCATCACCTAAACTTTTGTTCTGACAAGTCTATATAACCCCGCCCAAAGTCAGTTTTGAAGACCTGTATCTTGATTTGTGGAATCAACTCACTGCTCCATCTGCATCACAGTTGTATCTTCCTGAACCATCGTAGTATTAGCAACACAAAGCGCTTTATAAGAGCTCTTACCAAACTTCAAAGAGCCCAGAATCATGCAGAGTAGCTCATATACAACTTGAGTCATAATGATCGTATTGTGCCAGCTCCTAAAACGTTATGATTGCTCCCTGCCATGGAAATGCTACATTTCAGTCCTATGTGCCAGGCACTAAGATTTTTGAGTGGATGCACTCATCAGATATTCCATGTTTGCCAATCCACCAGAATTCCGATGATAGTCTCTCAGAATCTTCTTCCCTCCCCTCATCAGTCCAGTACAGCGGTGACTCCTCCGCAATGGCGGAGGTACGTCGCCCCACTAAGAATGAAAAATAAAACAATGTTAAAAATATTTTATTGTCATTTATATTTTTATTTTTAACTGGCAGCCGATGCTGCAGAGTGTAGGGCAGGGCCAATCGATTCTCTCGACACTAGCTGGGATGAGGAGTAGAGGGCACATGTAAGTGCGCATGTCTGTCTGGCTGTCCGTCTTAGGGGCACTCGCGAACGTAGAATTTCTCCACCCAGCTGTGCAATACAAAAATTGCACAGGTTCCTAGTCCCTTTGTGAGCGCCTAACAAGGCCACTCAGACCAATCCAGTTGCTGCTCTCACAGCATGAGAGCAGCGTCGGGATTGGGTGGGGAGTCTGTGAGCCTGTGCTGGCCCAAGACTTCCAGAAGAGGAGCACCAAGGCATCCGGCAGACGGAACGGCAACGGGAGAAGCAGGCAAGTGCATTTGTTTTTTATTATTTGCCCCCACGCTGCTTTACCATTTTGTTTTGGCAGCAGCCACTGCTGGTCCAGTAGTAACTGTTCATGTGACGCCTCTCTAACCACAGAGAGCTCCGCTATTGAAGAGTCACCAGGTGCATTTAAGACTGGGTGAAGACGTCCTGAAATTTCATAGAGCCCTGAAAACGATGTCACTGAGCAGCCAACAGCCATTCAGAATGCATTACCCTTCCTCTCCAACATGACATGCCTTACAGGTATCCACTTCAAACCAGCCTGATCCCGATTCCGAGTCTCTACCAGGCTGGTATTTGACCACTTTGGTCATCACTTTCACTGAGATTACTTGAAGTACCTATACCTTTCTGTTCATGATAGCCACTCTCCTGCACCTGTACTTCTGAATCATCCAACACCAGAAAGGAAATGCACAAATCAATTAGCAGCCTAAAAATCAGCCAATAACCAAAGAGCTCCCTTCTCTATGGAGTTGAAATTGATGCAAGTTTTAAAACCACCAGGAGTGATGGGGAGTTTCCTGGAGAGTTTAGAGCACTCTACTCTGCCCTAGGCCTGGGCCGTGCTCCACTATGCGGAACTCTGTGAAATGACCAAACCCTCCTCCACACTATGCCGAGTTCAGCAAGTGGAGGAGTGCGTTAGGTCGTGCTGATTTTAGTGCCAATTGTTTATCCCACACTGAAAAATCAGCACGAACAGCACCATGCGCAGCGCAAGAGGGCGCTGCGTGTATCTGCCACTCGAGTAGATTTTCTACTCATATGGCAGCTTCCAAAATGTGAACGGATGGTCTCTCAATGGGAGCGGTCACAATCATCCGCGAACGCCCGCGTTGAGAAATCTCATTGGGAAGTGGTCAACGGTTCGATTTTCTTCGCTCACCAACTTAACGTTGGTGAGCACGAGCAAGGAAAAAACTCTGCTTTGTGGAGCAGAAGTTTTTGTAATCTCCGCAAACAGAGCAGAGTTCACCACCCAGGCCTACTCTGCACACAGGTAGAAGTGGTAAGCGGGTGCTTCCAGCAGCGCTTACCACGTAAGTGACACACAAAGTGAGCATCCTGCAGAACTTACAAGGATAAAAAGCCGGACATCGTCTCAGGGGAAGGGAGATAGGTACTCACAGAACTTAGTTCCATTTGTTATTCAGGCAAAGTGGGTGAGCGCGAGCTCCCTGCCCCGCAGAGCTACCAGTAGGTCATACATGCACAGTGGATAAGCATGAGCTCACTGCCTCGCAGACCTACCAGTAAGCCACACATGCACAGTGGGTGAACATGAGCTCCCTGCCTTATAGAGCTGCCAGTAATTCATACCTGCACAGGGGGTGAGTGCGAGCTCCCTGCCCCACAGAGCTACCAGTAAGTCACATGCACATTGGGTGAGCGCGAGCTCCCTGCAGAGCTACCCGTAAGTCATACGTGCACAGTGGGTAAGCGCGAGCTCCCTATCCTGCAGAGCTGTCAGTAAGGTATACATGCACAGTTGGTGAGATGGTGCTCCATGCAGAGCTCACAGTAATTAAAGTTTTACAAGCACGTGGGATGAAAGGTAGTTCCTTCCTAGCTTACTATTCACACAAGACTAGGAAGGAGCTGTGTCTCGCGCAGGGCCGGACTGGCTACTGGGCAGTTTGGAATGCTGCTGAGCTGGGGGCTGATTTCGTCCATGGGCACGTGCGTGAGCTAACCGAAATTCGTTTTGCTTTCAGTATTTCGAAGCACACGCAGGTCTCCATGAACAAAATCAGCCCCCACTGCAGTAAAATCAGCCAGCAGCTCGGCAGCATTCCAAACTGCCCGGTAGCCAGTCCGGCCCTGGTCTCGCGCCATTCCAAAACAGCGGACACATAACATATACATGTGTATCATGCTACTGAAACGCCAGTGTGTGTTCCTAGTGCATGATGACAAATTCAGAGGCCAAGTGGTTTGTGAGAGTGCATTGTTCAATCCTATTAGTAGGTGACAAACTCAAAGGCCAAGTGGTTTGTGAGACTGCATTGTACAACCCTATTAGTAGGCAAGAAGTACCGCATCCAGCCCATGGCGCAAGCGGCATCCTTTCACACTGCAGCCTCTCCATCCCCTCCCAGTCTGTCTGGCACAGGCGAGGTTTGCTGCAGATGAAGCACACAGGCTCTGGGCACAGTGGCAGAACCATATAATGGCGGGTAGGAGGCACTTGGGGGAAGCACCTTACCGAAGGAGTGAAAAGAATTAGATTTAAGAAACAGAGATAAAATGGATGCACAATGGCCAGGAACACATAGTGGGAAAATATATCACCGAAGAAGGAAGCCAGGCAGAAAGAGGTGAGAAACAAAAAGAAAATAAGTATTTTAAGAACCAACAACCACACAAAAACCGGAGACAACAATACGGATGTGGCATTAACCCCTTGCATGCTGGTGACGAACCCCAGCCGTCCCGCTCCGCGGTGCTCGTGTGCTGATGACGGCTGGGGTTCGTCACGGCCCCGCCCTGTTTGTTTGTTTACCGCACAGCGGCGGAAACGGGCCAGCAGCGAAGGGGTTAACAAGGCTACACACAAGATGGGGGAGTTTTCACAACTGGGAGCATCTACTGTAGAGCACAGACGACGCTGAGGACACGCTAGGAATACACAACTGCATTGGTAAACCCAGCTATGACAATGTATGGCACACTGAGTGTTTGGCTGCAAGAGATCTGGAGACTAGGACTCTGTGGTGTCAGCAGAGGCCTGTAAACAAGTCTTTCCCTGCGGCTCGACCCCATGTGCTCTGCTGCTCTGTTCATTCAACTCTCGAGCGAGACACAAACATTATTATTCCAGTAATGGGAACAATGACTGTATATGAATCCTTACCAAGAAGCTATTTCTGTAATCGCTTCGGGGTCACTACTAACAAGCAGCGAAGGAATGCGTAAAAGGAGAAGCACAGTATAGCTGAACTGATTCCCTAATTGGTTGAGACAGTTTGTATCGAAAGAGTAGACAAAATAAGTGTTCTTTGTTGTCTCTAAACCTGAAGCCCCAGATCACCAAAGCTCCCTAAAAATAGAGCAGGACTCCTGGACCCTACATCTGGCTGTACCTGCAGGGAACCCATACGCATCAAGGCATAGTTAACTTGTTTGCAATTTTACAGACCTTGCATGGAATTTTCTGATATCCCATCATACTAGCCCCTTCTGGACTTAACTACACTGACCCCGGGAAAGCAGGGAGGCAGTAGGAAGCTATCTAGGCTCTATGGTGCCCCAACGCACTGACACTGGAGCAGAATAAGTAGGACTGGTCATCCCGACAGTCCACCAGGTTCTACGATCAACTGATATCATCATTAGCCCAGTGAAATGGGGCAAATGATAGGAGTGGGTGCCTGGTCTGTGAGTCCTATTAGTAGTTTTTGATATAGATATATTATTTTTTAAAGTGCTCAAAAGATCAAACACAATCGCTGCAGGCAAACTTAATGTATTAAAACCTCTAAATTAGAAAGAGACAAAACGTTTGTGATGGGGATGGACGCCATTCAAATCTGAGAATTATAGAAATAGAGACAGCAAATCTGGTTAGATGAAGCTTGATAAAAGTTCAAAATCCATTTCACAGACTTGGGGAGGAGGCTCTAACTTTACAGTTTGTTAGGGATCAGGATAGTTCAGCGACTTGGTTTATCAGTTGAGTGGCTCTTCCTCCTTCCTGACTGAGGTTGGTCCAGACAAAGGATGTTTGCTCATGATGTCATGAGACGTGGGGATTGGCAAAGTGGGATTTTTCATTTGCAGCCACCAGCAGGATCAGGTGTTTTCCACCCACCATCACTGGGTCAATGCCATTTCCCACCCAGCACCATGGGGATATCGGCAATGGTTGTATGTGGGGAATAACTGTTTTTCATTTTTTATTAAAGCACCCATCTTTGGAACTTCCCAGAGTGGAACTGGCCATTTTATTGGCTTCATCAATCCCAGTTCGTACCCATTTTGTGACTGTAATCCTGCTTGGTCAGAACAATTTGGCCTTTGTAAATGTGCTTTATTCTGCACAGCATGTGTTTCTTTTTTGCTATTGTGGCAATTTGCTATCTTTTGATACTCCAAGATGGACTATCAAAACTTCACTTCTCTTGTGTTAGTTTGCAGAAGTAGTAGGTTCCTCAATTCCACTGGCCAAGAATACTCCTGCCTGTTGTGTAATTAGGACCAGATGTGGTGAGCGTCTTCCTGTTATTCCTCCTCCTCACCCGCTGGGCTTGATAAGCAGGGAGTGCTACAAGCGCCAGTAAAATATCCATATTCATTCAAAACTGTTTGCACAGTGCTGTCAATGACTCGTGCATCCACAACATAAGCATTCTTCAGTCATTCTCCCATCTCAATCACTCTAATTTTACAACAAGTTGTTTCTTGATACTAAAATAACCATGTCTGGTAAGTGCTGTTTCTTGCCGGGCGTCCAGGCTTCTGAAGTTTCTTACCTACTTGCTTTTGCCTGGACCAAAGGGATTTTGCCTTCTAGAAGGAACAATAACTCTGCCTAAGTTAAACGTCTCTCATAGGCACCCGGTGCTGCCTGGAAGTGTTGGCTCTATGCGTTAACACGAGTCCCCTCCAGTGACAATGCTAGCTCATTCACTCCATCTCTTTCAACCAGACAGCACCCATATACCCATGGATGGCACCTGCACTCAGAGGTGCACCGAGATCCCCGTCACCTGGGCTGGATTATTAGCTGTGGAGACATAAGGTTCTCTTCTGGGAAGCATCCACCATATCACACACAGAACTTGGGGGGATTTATTTTATTGTGCAGTGGGCCGTATACAGCTCCATGGCGGGGACACTTGGACATTGAGTGGAAATGCAATGCCTTTAGATATCCTGTCACCCTCCATGGAATCCCTGAGACCCCAAGCCAACACAAAAAGTAGGCAGAGGATTGCTATAGTACGGCATTCTGTCGCATCCCTTGCAAACTGTCCCGGCACAGACCATTGTCTCGGCTATCTGGGAAGAACTGATCTGATGCTTTTCGTTACAGGAGAAGAACGATCACAGGTGAACTGTAAACGTTGCCTGCAGTGAGACAGGATTTGCAGGCTGGTTAAGAGATAAATAATGCAGAACACATAAATGCTGCTCAGAAAGCTCAGCACCCATTTGATTCTACCAGGCGGTGATGAATGCAGGGAGCAGACGCCCTTGGCAAGGAGAAACCACAGGCCAATTTTGTCACAGCAAGGCCAGCCAGGAGATCCTCTTACAGGAAGAGTGTATCAGCCTTGGCACATCCGCACATCAGAAGTGCTGATGCCTGGATATAAACTGTCACAAGTATCTTATCACCCCTGCAGGTAAAAGCTGTGCTGCAGGACACGGTCTGTGCCACTTCACGCCTGGAGTCATGAACCTCAACGCCCTCCCTCTTCACCACTCACTGAACGCCGCAGTGAGGGGCATGCTGGAGGCCTTGAATGGCTCAAGACTAGCTTCAGGCGTGGTTAGTGGCTCATATGTCTGTCCAGACGCCTGCAGCCCACACTAGCGCTGAGGCATCCTACAAATGATCAAATGGTCCCTTTGGGTAATGCAGAGCATTGCTGACAGCTGACGTTTCTTCACATGACCCAGTGTGGCACTGGAGTTGTTGCCTCTCTTTGAAAAGGTGTATTAGACCTCAGACTGCAGTAAATGTGAGTTGCCTTCATAGCAGTGGGAATGGTTATTTACTCTGGGAATCACCGTGACGCTCATCACTCCAATACAGTGGTTGTCTCCTCTGTGAAATAGAACCTGCCATTAATGTTCAGACAAGAGTGAGTGGTGTGCTTGCAGAGTCCCAAACATGGCAAAAGATGGTGGCTGCTGTGATCAGGGTTTCTTATGATTGAATAATCAGGCCACTGGGGCGAGTGTTTTCTTTGGGACTTTGGTGACTGTCTAAAGATAAGTCCTCTGGTTAGAGGGGTACTTGTAATCCACCATGCAGGCCACTAAACTCGTTGATACAATGATGCTAGCCTGAATTTCTATACTTTTATTTTAAGGAGACTCAAAACAGTTTACACGGGTGGGCACCGACAAATAACTGTGCTACTGATTAATGTGATCCACAATCTTCAAAATGGATCTCTGAACCAAGGAATCAAAAACCCCTCAGAAGGGTTCAAGGAATCGCGTCCTTTATTTACATTTGGGTTACTTGAAAATTCACGAGTATAAATTACCTATATCCCAAATTTTCAAATTTATAATCCCAATTGTATCAGTGTGTTTGCGTTTCCTGATGTGAGGACAGGACATTTTCAGAATGCATTCCTTTATAAGAGTTGGTAAAAAATGGATTTTACATTAAGGAAAAGGAGAGCTGACCCCATCAACCCTCAACAGAGTACAGCAGTCTCGACTGGGTTGACAACACTGCTTAACTTAATGGGTTTTAAAACATCTGATGGAATGATGCCATCGGCTGCCAAATAGTGAGTGCACATTTTGGGCAGCGGGGAATTACCACAGTTGCATTTCATGCAGATAGACAAAATCCAATTCTCTCGCACTATCTGGAAGTCTAAATGAAGCTCTACTGAACACATGGCCCAAGAGAACGGATGTGCCTTCTGACACTGCAGCTATTCACTTTAATTCACGTCACTTGTTTTATTCAATCCATTTCCTTTCTTTAATGTTGTTCATTTACTGCTTCAATCCATTAGTCTTCGTGCTTTCTTTATTTACCTACTTTGGTTAGCTTCTGTTGAAGGCTAAATATTCAAGTGTTGAGAGATGTGTTATGTAGCCTTTTGGTGACAGTCACTATCTAGTCTGTTCAACCTTTCCTTTGCTTTCTACTTCTTCTTAGCTTTTCGTCTTGTTTTCTCTCTCTTCATCTCACAATATCATGAACTCAGTTCCCCTGCTCACATTGATCATAATTACTCTCCTATCTCCTTATCGTCTCTTCTGTCGTGCCTGACACTAGTGGGATTGAACGTTGTCAATCTCATTTCACTTTTCTGTCATCCCTTGGACTCTTCAGTTAGCATTATGTCACAGTCCTAGACAACAAGCATTGTTTCTCGCTTCTATAATGCAATATTGTGAAAAACAGCATTTTGAGCATGGGCCCCATACATAGGAATGTGATTCACCAAACCAACGCCTATTTTTACCTTGTTTCCTGGCCCACCCGGGACACTGAATGGCTGACGTACATTCAACACCTTGGACCACACAATGTAACACAGTTGTGGGCATCTCTAAGGCAACCAGAGTGTTCCAAGTGACACTCGTATACATCCGACTTCTCCATGTGGCAGTTCCAGTCTGACCCCCACCGAAGATTCAGATTTTTCATAGTGACGCACTCTCCACAGTCTGTGGCTGCTATTGGTGCCTGTCTTGCACAGCCTCAGATGACTACTCTGTGGGGTCAACCCGGACGGCTCGAAGTGTTACTCCATCACAAAGTCTTAACTACATCAAGAGATGCCACCCCTCAAGCTTTCTAACACTATTCCAATAGAAACATCTGGCTCACAGCCAGAGGCTCCTCTAAGCAGTACCCATTCTTGCAACATCCGAATGGTCCTCACGATAGTACTACAATGTCAGGCTGTTTCAAGTGACACTTTTTAGCACAGTCTCTGACAGTTGAATGTGAGAGCCCAACACAACCTGAGACGGCTTCAAGTGCTGCCGTGTATCACTGGTGCCTTCTACTCCACCTGACACCAAGGTTCACCGAATTCTGCAAATGACATTGTCTCACGTTGGCCTACAGAGCTCACGGCGAGAGTCTTCCACTGCCATGGACTGCTCGTCTTACATGGTGTCATACTATTCCATGTAACATGTCTCTCGCAGCCTGCACACGCCTCATGGTGGTTCTGTAGTCACTCTCAGCCTCAGGCTGCTCCAACTCACACACCTTAGGAAGTGCTGGTATTTTCCTGCTTACCAAAGATTCACACCTACAGGTACTTCGACTGAATCCGCCTCAAAATGAGTTGAATGACTGCTCTACACCGCTTCATTTTGTGCAGCACAAGTACCAACACATTTCACATATATCTGAGTGAGAGTCTCTTACAGAGCCTTGGAGTGCACCAAGTATCCTTCCTCTGCCTCAAGAACTTCCTCCAAGTGATCCCTCTCTCACTGACTCAGCCTGCCCAAGTTATTAGGTGTCTCCCACCCCCAGAGTGTTCTGGGGATTTCATTCGCTTAGAAACCAAGTATTTCAGACTCTTCCATCTTCAGACTGACCACTGTGACTCAGCCACAGACCCGGCTGCACTGAATACTCCCCCCCCCCAGCCTCGGACCGCTTTGAGTGACGTGACCACCTCAAAGTGAGTGATTAAGCTTCTCCCCAGACACTGTCTCGTTTTCTTTTTGTTTCACTCTCTGACTGTCTAACATTGCCCTGGGCCCCTGGGTGCTTTCATTTCTAACAGTCCTAGACTGCAGAGGTGATCTAGTCTTTCACAGCTCTAGACTGCTCTGAGTGATGCAATCTCTCACTCAAAGCCTCGTCCTGGTAGGGGAGACAGTGACACACAGTTCTGAAGGGGGACAGTAAAGAACACCCTATAGTCTCTGGCTGCGTCTGGCCCACCTTATGTTTGTAAGGCCGCAACACAGGATTTGGCTCTCACATTCTGGAAGATTTTGTCTTGAAAGTTGGATTTCGAGGGCTGGATTGGTGCTCCGGCATCTACTGCACTGTGGACTCACTGCCAACACTAGGCTTGCCTGCCCCTTGCATATACAAGTCTTCTAGCGTGTGTTACAGACGGATGTGATGCTGATATGGTTTGGCACTGGACCCCGCACAATCATTATTACAAGACACATACCCTGGTGTAGGCTCTGGGTATTGGCTATCTGTAGATTGCATAACTTCCTGTTTTTCTTATGTCTACGCTGAGAGCGTAGCTCTGTCTGCGAGGGCCTTGGAGTGGAAATGTCTTGTGAAACTGTGAAACTGGATGTGCGCCATGCACTCCCAATGTGCGCCGCACTACCTAACTGACAGGGATCGACCATGGGTAAAAGGTGGACAAGGCATTCATAATTGTGAACAGATGGAAAAAATGGTGATCGTGCAATGAAAAGCATTGCAAAAGTCTCGGTTCCCATATGAGCAGCACACATAAAACCTATAGTTCTTGCGACATATGTGCTTTTAAAAAAAAAGAAAATAGCTAACCATATTCCCCAACCCACTCAGCAACAACAGAGCAGCACTTGGGTTTTCTGGAGGTCACGCCCTGAACGATTGCCAGATAGGGATTAGGCGAGCATCGCTGCCTCTATGAGTCTCACTCGCATGTGCAGAAATATTACGGGTGTCGCATGAGGAAGTGTCACAAGGAGACGGCTGCTGTCGCACCTCAAGGCTGTTCTCACGAGCCCCACCACACCCTCGAGTCTCAATGATGTGATACATACTTCCACTGTCATATATGTTCTTACATTTTGTGATGTCACCAACATGCGACAGTTTGTTTTGTTTTTGCATCCTTTGGGTTCCGCATCACCGCTGTGTAGTCGATTATTCAGTTACGTGATATCCCGTGCTGCTTTATCATCGGTGGGCTGTAATTGGGCCTACTAGTTTCTGATGGAAACACAGTCACCTCCAAATATGTTAGTGGCAATAAAGGGGGCTCAGACTGATAATACTAGCATGCTGGCTGCAAAGGCCGTGTGCTGCTGTTGGCCTCTGTGCCGCCCGTCTCCAAACTCCTTCTATACAATATGTGGTGGACACATTGTTCTGCCTGCATGAATCCTGGTTTTCATTGTGGAAAGACCCCTCTGAGAGAGTCCACTGCGCTTAGGGAGCCTCTCGCAACAAGATGGGAAAATGATACCACTCCCCCTGGGTTCACAGCTTACTGAACTTTGGGCGCAGCTTTGTCTCGCCGACAGGTTTGTGTCCCTGTCACCCTCCCCCTCCTCTTGCCTTGCCGTGTCTCTAATCCTCCCCTCCTCCACTCTCTGTCTACTTCCCCTGCTCCTACACCCACTCCCGGAATATCTCCCCTTGCCATCTTTCACCACCCAGCCCCCTGTCCTTTTGTGCCCTTTGACTAAGCACTCCTTCTCCCCTTTTTGGGGAAAGATCATAGTTATGTACGCTGGAGTCTCAGCATACCCGCTGAGAGAGTCCACCTCGCCAAGGGAGCCACTCACTGCTGAGGTATGGTATGGCACCCCTTGCCAAAGCACTCCCTCTCCCCTTTTTGGGGAAGGATCCAGTATGTAGGCTTGGAGTCTCAGAGACCCCTCTGAGAGAGTCCACTGCGCTTAGGGAGCCTCTCGCAACAGAGATGGGGAAATGATACCACTTCCCCTGGGATCACAGCTTCTGGACTTTGGGCGCAGCTTTGACTCGCCTACCGGTTTGTGTCCCTGTCACCCTCCCCCTCCTCTTGCCAATGCATTTCTCTAACTCTCCCGTCCTCTTTCCCTCCTCCATTCTCTGTCTACTTCCCCTGCTTCTACTTCCCCTCCCCAGAATATCTCCCCTTGCCAGCTTTTTCCCCTACCTATATGTTCCTTTTTGTTTGTCTCAACCTTACTTGTAACTAAAATGGCCATGCTCTAATAACTGTGTAACCTTTGTAATGCTGTAACCTCCAATTTATTGTCTGATACCCATGCAAAGCGCTCTGATACCTCCGGGTCTAGCCAGCGCTATATAAAACCTTTCCAATAAAATACCTGCATCGTACATGCCTTGTGCTCAACCTCTTTCTGGTGGCGGAATCCTATGACAGTGTCTCTTCGTTGCATGTGATTGCTCTACGTCAGTACGGGATTTCTCAATGGTGAGCGGTGTCTGTCCCATGTATGTCTATGTTCTCTGAACCTTCTTGTTTTTCTGCTTCCAGCTTTAGCTATTTCAACCCACTGCTAAATCCCATATTCCTCTGCACCTCACCCCAGGCAGACTGTGTTCAGTTCCTCTAGCTGTTCCATTAAATGTCCTTACGCCCTTCTTACTAGCTCCTGAATCAAGTGTAAACTGCAGGTGGCCAGACTCACATCGCTCTATTGTGTACATTTAGATCTCTGTAGCATTACAGCACTCTCAAGTTTCTTTCATCACACACAATTGACTAGGACAAACCTGGTGAAAATTGCACATTGGCAAAAGGTTGAAATCCAGAATCCTAGCTCATGAGAAAACATGCTGCTTTACTTTGCACATTACATGTGCCTTACAACCAGCATTAACCGGAGACAAGCACGATCAACCCCAAAGGTTTTGCACCAGGGGCTGTATTATGAAAAGTGCCCCTGGGGTGGCACGGGCACGTGTGCCTGCTTTGCGCACCCGAGGCACTTTGGCATTATAGAAAGGGCCACAGACGCTGGTGCAGCCCTTTCTGTAATACCGCTAGAGCTGGTGAACATATAGCGCCAGCGCTTTCACCGCAGGATGTTCCCTCATTTGCATGGGGGCTTGGTCCTATGCAAATGAGGGAATACCTTTGCTTCTACGCCGTATTATAGATGCATGTGTAAAGGCAAAGAAGTTGTCAGGTGTCGCATTGACAGTGCACCACCTAAAAGGTGGAGCATTGTCAGTGCACCTCCTGATGGCAGCCCTCTGGAGGGTGGAAAAGGGGTCCTATGGACCCCCCAGGTATCCCCTTGCAGGTGGGTGCAATCACTCACTGCACCCACCTGCAAAAGGGATCTATAATCCCCCTTAAAAGGGCAGGTGGGGTGCCACCTGCACAGTGAAAAATGGAGCGGCTGCTTCAAAGCCGATCCATTTTTCACTTGAATGCGTTGCCCCCAGGCCAGCGCGAGTTTGTGACTGCCCTTGGGGCAACGCATGCAATCTAATTGGGCAGAGTTTTCCTGTTTGCAGCGGGGGCACCAGATTTAAGGTGCGCCGGGAGCAAACAGGGAAAGTGCGCTCTATGTATAATAGGGCCCCAGATGTTCTTATCTCTGGTCCTTACCGGCTAATCAGGTGGGCAGTCGGCTTAGGGCATATTGTTTCGAGCTTCTTTTGGATTGCCCGTAAGTTAACCAATTAATTTACCAAATAAACCTGCCCAGGGATGGAGGGGGCATAGCCTGCAACATAATAATCTCCAAATAGAACTGGTGTGGTGTCATTCATTTGCTTGTGAACATTTCCTTTGCATCCGTTTATCCACTATATTAAGCAGGAGTGTGCCTGGCTATGGGATATCTGCGCTATGCCACCTCCATCACTGGGCGAAACCCTGCGGCACAAAACGCAAAACAGCTTCTGCCACCTCTTTCACTTGTCAAAACCCAGAGACACAAAACGCAAAACCACTCATGCCACTGTACCTGCAGAGCTTGGATCTCTTCGATTTCGGGTTCTCTTCCACAGCCAAGCTTAGTGTTGGCAATCTTCCAGGTCCACCACGCCTCCTGATACCACCACTCACTCCTTGCCCTGGTAGTCGCACATGGAACACTTTCTTCTACCACTGTGAGGTTTCTGCTAAATGTGGAGAGGCCCACCATGCTTCAGCATCACTTCATCATGCACCTGCATACTTATAATGCTCTAATAAGTCACTTCTCTTCACACCAAGTGTACTCACTCCTGCACTCAGGCCTGGTGCTGGCTACTCTTTTTCACTCTGAGAGGAGCGCTGGTGACATGTGGACGCACACCACACGCCATCACCAGCCGGAATGGGCTGTGACTAATTGACATTTCAGTGCTTCCAGGACCTAGCAGCTTTCAGCAAGCCCTCTCTAGCATGTGCCAGGGGAGGCCGCCGCCCCCAGAGTCCCTGCCAAGGCAAGGGTTGGCATCGGGCGAGGGAGAGCTAATGAATTTGAACCCCCGCACCAGGCTCCCATGCCTGCTTCCCAACATGTCACTGGCAGTAAACGGAAGAGGGTAGGAGACCGAGATTATAGAAGGGCGGGCAGCAGCTCTGATCCAATGAAGAGTGGTCTGGCCGAGATTACCAATTCAAAGAGAAATCCATCAAGGCTTGCCTCTAGAGAGGGCACTGTCACCCCACTGCGTCTGTGATAATGTGGGAATGTTGACCCCGCACATCTACTGGCCATGTACAGAGCACTGTCAGTTGTAACGAAGGAGCCAAGAAACAGGAATAACAGGTAAATATTCCCCCTTGTACTACTGTCACTCTTTTCTAAATCACTACTCTGCAATGGACAGTGCGGCACACACAGCAGTGTACGGCATCTGCTTCCTGAATGGTGGGCGCGTGGCATCTTACAACATGTAAATGCAAACCACTACATGTAATGTGGGCACCTGACATGACACTTACAATGACCATTTACATAATTAGCACTTTATTTCTGGAAACCCAGTCCCAAGTGCTGCAGACACACACAGCACACAGACTGGAGCCCATGCGGCGTGAGGACACACACAAGCTTTGCACTGCCTTAACCCGTGTTACACATGCGCAGAGCCTACCCCCCACACACACACACTCTGGGCCGACGCTCCTCTTTCTGCCACCACACGTACCAGAAGATAATCTGAAGCAATCTCACACACACACACAAAGCCTGCAGCACTACTTACTGTTGATACACATTCACACCTGTAATTCACACAATTTGGTGACCATGCTACACAGACACACAGCCTCTATGCACACATGCATTCTTAGCAAGAAGACGGAAGCCTACATTTCATACATAGCATTTTTTTCAAAGAAACACAGGGGTTCTTTCTTTGTGCAGGTGAGGAAATTGTGCAACTCCCTGCCCACTCAGATAAGGAAACTATGAACACAAAAACAAGCTGTAAAAACATGTCTCTTCCCATTTTTGTCCCTTAAGTGATACTTAGACAGTGGTTAAAAAACATGAAAGTTGAAACTAATAAACTACGATACACGACAGGACACTACCTTATACTGAAAAGAACTCATAATGACAGTCAAGAACTTTTCAGATAAAATAAAGCTGCATGAAGTGCGGTATAGCTATCGTGCACAGCCTCTTTAACCCCTTCGGCGCTGATGACGAGCTCAGCTCGTCATCAGTTGCGCCGCTCGCACGCTGATGACGAGCTGAGCTCGTCATGTAACGCTGCTTTTTGAAAAAAGCCGCGTACGGCGAAAATCGCCGTAGCGCGCATGCGGTTAAAACTGAGCAGGCATACGACAGCAGCGTCACATTCTCTGAGACACGACCGGACCCGTGCCAGGACTCACCCACATCAACCAACTCTACCCACAATCTAGGCCACTCATTCTGCAACCACACGCTTCTACAACCAAACTTGCAATTCCACCTGTAACCACTCCGGACAGAGATCAATAACATCAGACTAATGTCAGCTGCACGTTATACAAGTGACACTTCGACCACAGCACTTGGATCTCACGCTGTGCATCGTACAACTAGGCTTTAGCCAATCAGCCACACATACTCTTGAAAGCGCAAGAATCAAGGAATGCGCCATTAGGGCCCGACCCCCTGTGATTCCAGTCACGCCTACCTGGGGTTGCAGGGGTAAATCGATTGGCGCCCGGCAAAAAGAGGAAGTTCTTCCGGGTCATCCTGTGATGCAGTTCCGTCTGGGGCCGGCGGCGCAGAGAGGGGGAGGAGCTGGAGGCCTATTTATGCTGGGGGGCCTAAGACTCCGTCCTCTTTCTTTCCTTCGTCGGCCCCAGTTCGTTGACTATGAAGAATCTCCCACCCACCCGTCCCTGAGATTAGGTATTTGGGTAGGGTAAGTGGTAAAGAGGCCACAGAAGATTGGCTCACTTGGTTAACGGGAGTCCTCCTACATATGTTATGTTATGTTAATTTATTTTTATAATGCGCACAGCTACCCAAAAAGGGTTTCCCATCGCAAACCTAGAAAGAGACTCTGAAAAGGTAAAAATCATTGATTAAAAATCATTGATTGAACAGCCAGGTTTTTAGTTGTTTACGAAAATTAGAATACAATGTTTCTTTGCGCACAAAGAGGGAAGAGAGTTCCACAAAATTGGACCAAGGTAGGAGAAGGAGCGACCACACATTCTCACACGTTTGATCCTAGGTGTCTCAATTTTTTCTTCAGTAGAAGAACGTAGCAAACGAGAAGGTTGGTAGGGGTGTACCAAGTTTTGCAGGTATTTAGGTGCAGTGCCATTCTTGATTTTAAACATATAGCTCAGGGCTTTGAATTTTGTTCGATTTTCCACCCTTAGCCAATGCAAATCTCTCAAGGCATTAGAGGTAGAAGACATTCTTGGAATTCTACAAAACAATCTTGCTGCAGAATTCTGCACCACCTGGAGCTTACACAGCACCCAAAAAGAGGAAGTTTCCATAATCCAGGCGAGATGTTACAAGTGCCTGGACAAGGGTCTTTTGGGTAGCAGCAGGGAGCATCCAAATGATTTTTTTTAACCATTTGAGAATGTTAAAACAGGTGGCTGCAGTTTTTACTGCATGTTGTTTCATTGACAATTTATTGTCAAGGATAAAACCCAGAATGCGAACCTGAGTAGAGGGCAATGGTAGAGGCCCCATTTCATCAGGCCAATGTTGTGGACCCCAAAGATCTGTATTTTTCACAAGAATGAGAACTTCAGGTTTTTTTCCCATTGAGCTTGAGCAAGTTAGATTGCATCCAAGATGCAATATTACGCAAGCCCAATTGCAGGGTAGAATGACTAGATATCTTGTCCGCCGATAAGGAAAAAATGATCTGAGTATCATCGGCATAAGAAAAGAGCGACAGCCCCGCTTCTTCTGCAATCTCTGCCAAAGGTTGTACATAGATGTTGAAGAGAAAAGGACTTAACATTGATCCTTGTGGCACCCCGTACGGAGAGGAATAGACCTTTGAGGAGGCCCTAGAAGAAAAAGCTCCCTTGAGCTGGTGGGGCTGACGAGCCCGGGTTACGCACCTGCGTGCCATGAGCGGTACCGGACCTGAGAATATTTTTTGCCAGCCTACGCAGCACCCCTACATATATGCCTATTCCCTGCTGACGAGAGGTAACAACCTCGAAACACGTGTCCAGGGATGGCCAACGCGGCAGTGATTTTTGCTCAAGATTCTGGCAGAGGCGCAGCACCCGCTGATGCTTACTTCATGGACCACAATGCTTTGGGGCAACACGCTGGTAGGACAAGCAGTGTGCGACCAATTGGACTTTCTAGAAGAAAAACTACCTAGGCCAGCACTGAGGGGGAGAGACTGTAAGCTCTCTGCAGAGAGAAAGGGGACACCCAACCCGCTGGGGAGGCAAGGGCGCCAGGTCACAAGCTGGGGTATAGGTCAGCGGCCCCTGGTTATTCTCTACGGGCCTCCTTGGCAGCCTGGTGGTGGAGGGGTGGACCCTAAAAATGGCAGATAAGGACCAGAGGGCTGGGGCTCACCTCTGAAGGACGCAGGTGGGTTGCGCCTTGTGTGGTTCTCTATTGGGGGATGCGAGCCAGAGGGCCCCTTGGTGCTGGAGCAATAGAAGGTCTGATAAATATTAAAGTCAGGTGGTTAGACTGATTATTTATTATTGCCAATATTAAAAGTGTAAGTATTGATTTATGCAATGTGTAAGTAATTTTAATTTGTTATGTTTATGGTGTGTTGATGTTAAAATAAACATGGCCGTTTGTACCCACAGTTCGGTATCAAGTACTGATTGTGGGGTTAACATGGGTTTGGGGCTGGGAGCATCCTAGGGGGTCCGGGCTCTAATCGCACAGCACCCTCTCTCTCCCTGGCCACCGGCGCACCCCACATCCCCCACAACCGCATCAGCAGATTCCAGCATCATGAGCGTTCCTGTCATGGCATTGACACATCTTCCATGGGCCGGATGCCAACCCGCCTTCAGTGCGCTATAAATGTGTCACAGATGAACAATCAGCCAAGGGTCGCGCCTGCACCCCCCCCCACCCCCCGTCTCTTCTGCATGGTCAACCCGTCTCACCAGACACCGATCGAAATCACGTGATCTCTCTGGGTCTCTGCCTCCCAGCTCAGTCTCTGGCTTGTCCCGAGCGTAACTGTTCGCCTGGCTGTCCGGTTATTTGTATATTCAGACAGCCAGGCCTGGTTCTCATCAGACACAGATCTTTCACGTGGCCTTCCAACTAAGGACTGGGGTGAACAGTCAGTGGAGGGGGTGGGGGCTCAGCAGGGGGCGAGGTGAACTCGGGTCCGACCCTCCCTCTCATATGTCCCGCAGCAGTTCCTGGGGCCCAGTAAGGTGGGTTACACTGGCTCAGTGGGAGTCTAGCGCCTGTTTTCAAGTTCCCCCATGGTGGGAAGTGGTTCAACTCAATATTTCTCCAAGTCGGCGCCTTATTTTCAAATGCAGAGCCCAGAAAGAGGACAATCTTGCTCGCTGTTTCCTAGCTGTGCTGCCTCAAACTTAGCTCCAACTCATAGAAAATCATATTAAATGAATTCAGTTGACACACCGCAGGCGCATAGAAGCAGAGGTTTGAGTATATGCTGAGTCAGCACAGCCCACCATGACATATTTTCTGGCGCTGTATTTCACCACGGGTGCGCTGTCCATGCTTGCACTGCAGGACACCTCTAACCATGGTCACTAGGTGCAAACAGGAAAATTGCGCCAATGCGCCCTATTAATGGTAATGCACCGGCCCCAGGTCAGGCTCGGTCCTGCGCTGCCCCGTGTGTGAAAGACGGACAGACTCTTTCAGGCAGCCAGTCTGTCTTGTTTGGTGTAGAAGCGATCCACCTTGAACTTTCAAGGAGGACGGAGATCCCCCTGCAGACGGGTGCAGTGAATGAGTGCTGACATCTGCAGCTGAAAGTCTGGGAGGGATCCACTACAGCCCATTCAGAGAGTGCACTACCTCTTGGTGGCATACACTCAGGACGCATCCTAACTCTTTGCCTCTGTGCTAATGTGTGTAATACAGGCAACGAGGCACAGGGCGTTCCTAATTTGTAAATGAGAGAAGGCCCCTTTGGGATAGCGCCAGCGCTGCATGAATGCTGTTGCTATGTGAATTACAGCATCTGTGGCCCCCTCTGTAATTGCAAAGCGCCCCAGGGGTGCAGATAGTGGGCGCACATGCCAGGGGCACTTTTTGTAATGTGGACTCTGATGTCCTGGTTCCCAGTGTCACTGCCTCACTCCCTTCACTGTACTGCAGCCCCTCCCTGATGTTCTCCTTGCCTGACCTCTTTCTCCCTTCTTCTCTACATATGCACTTCATGCTCTCCCTCGTGTTCTCTTGGTCTCATTTCCTGTGTCTTTCCCTCGCATCCTCCTGAACGCATTTCCTTCTACCCCTGGTCTTCTATTCTTTCTCTCTTTTTTTAATTGGTTGTTACTGCTCCTCTAACCCCCCATGCTTCCCCCCACACAGATGCTACTGTCTCTGCTTCTTCTCCTGAACTACCTTCTATCTGTCCCTAGCTTTTATTGCTATTTCTCACTGGAGGAAGTGAGAAGTAATAGTTTGGGATACCCTCGACTTCCCAGTCTGCATTAACTCTATCATAAAGAGAGGGCCCTGCAGTATGTTATTATTCCTTTCTGTTCACAATCCAGAAAACTCTGGCGGTAGGAGACAGGAACTCTGGAATCTCAGATTATATAAAAGGATCGTCACCCACAGGTACCACCATGGCATGCTTCATCATCGGACCCTCACCCACTGCACCTACTCTGAGTGGGTGGGCTCAATGCTGTTTATAGCAGAGCTCTTATTGCTAAGAGATATGGGGTTAAAATTACATGCAGATTTCTCCAATCACAACTGAGCTAATTTCTTTAATGTGGATACCTTCGGCAAGATTGAAAAACATGTAGGAGAGGATATTAATAGGGTATATTAGTACTCAACTCCTCACAAAGGAACACTAACATACAGGCGTGCCCGCTCTTTGTGATAGACCAAGCATTTATTGTTCACACTGTTTTTATCCCTTTTACTCATCCCCAGTTACGCCCTCCCATCTTTCTCTACTCGATCACCCCTCTCAGGCAGCTGTTTCTTTCCCTTCTTCTGTCCTTGTCAACCCATCCTTCCCAAGTTACTCCTGCTCACACTGCTGTCTTCGCTGTCTACTCCAGCTTCTTCGTCTGGGCTTTAAGTGGGCCGGGTCTCACTGGTGCTGAGCACCGGCAGTTTTTGTGAGATGGCCTCGAAACGGGTCTCTCTCGGGCTCTGTTTTGTGCCCTGGCACAGGCGGTCTGTCTTTTTCCAGACTGTAGTGACAACAGGCACATCGATGTGCGCTTCTCACACTGCTCACCTCTCACTGGTGGAGAAGTTACGGCATGACGTCATGCCAGGTGAGCGTTGTAGGGGGAAGGGAAATCCTGCAAAGAGTCATTTTCTCTCTGGGTTTCCCTTCTCTTTTTGAAACTCAGGAGCAGCAACATCGTCGTGGTGTCACCAGGGCTTTAAGTGGAAGCTTTTTCAATAATATTTACAAGCCATAGTTGCTGCCTAGTTATAGTATGCAACTAACAACCACTGACAAAGCCAATAGTCCTGACTTGTTCTAGGTATGATGTTAATTGTATCATATATCTGGATGCAATGATAGAAACAGCAATATACAAGTCGGACGGCACACCAAGCTAAGCACAGAATTGTAGGTGGTTTAAGCCACGCCCGTTATTACATTGCCCACGCCCTTTTGAGAGACCCCCCGTTTTTGCATCCCACTTAAAGCCCTGTTCTTAGTAATAGTTAACTTACTTACCTTCCTTTTCTCTTTCCTTTTTCTGCCCTCAAAACATTCCCATCCTTTTCATACGATCTGCACCATCCTAATCTCTTCTCCACATTTCCTGTTCTGTACACTGTCCTGAAGCGCCTGCTCTCTGGACTCAGCGGTGTCCACTTCCCGCTCTCTTCCCACCTTTGTCCATGACACTGTATCCCCCCCTCTTCCCAAACCTTCACTGCCCCATCTCTTTCTCTCACTGTCCCATTCGCTTGCTCCCCCTCTCTGGTCAGCACTTTCCAGAGCCCTTGAGCCGAGGCTGGGAGGCATGCAAGATGTATTAGAGCAAATACATTACAGCGGCTAGGCAAGAGAGCGCACTAATGCAGGAGCCAGACGAATCCAATAGGGCAGATGCCAGGAGTAATTTAAATGAAAATGGACAACACAGCACAGGAGATATAAAGCAATATTTCAAAATACACAAGTAGCTGCTCTCCCATATCTGATGTGTTACTATCTGCTGCCCTCAGGTTCCCACTGACGTCATCTGAAAATGCCATAACCTGCCCTCTGATCTCCTTATGGTTATGGTGAGCTTCCTTTAGTTCATTTGAGTTTCCATGCGCTGGTCTCTGATATTCCTATCGGTCATCTGATCTCTGTATATTACACCGGAGTTCCAATGCTCTTCCGTGTGACCTCCCTAGAGTTCTGAGCTCCTTTTAATTCACTTGAGTTTGCATGTGCTGTTTTATTGTAGTAGTTCATTCAGCCTCAGTATAGTTCGCTTACGTTCCTATTCTCTAATCTCCTTAGAGTTTATCTGGGCCTTTTTTATTTCACTTGAGTTCCCTTGCACTATTCTATGATTTCTCTATAGTTCCTCTGAGCTCTCCTTTGTTCACTTGAGTTCTTATGCTCTGCCCTTTGATCCCCCTTATTTCAGAGCTATCTGCAGTTGAGTGGAGTTCCTATACAGAGCTCTCTGGTCTCCCTATGGTTTGTCTGAGCTCCATTTAGTTTATTTAAGTTCCCTTGCACTATTCTCTGACCTCCCTATAGTTCAATTGAGTTTCCATGCTCTGCCCTTTGATCTCCCTTCTATCAGAGCTATCTGCAGTTGAGTTGAGTTCCTACATAGAGCTCTCCGATCTCCCTGTGGTTTGTCTGAGCTCCATGTAGTTTATTTAAGTTCCCTTGTACTATTCTCTGATCTCCATATAGTTCACTTGAGTTCCCATGCTCTGCCCTTTGATCTCCCTTCTATCAGAGCTATCTGCAGTTGAGTGGAGTTCCTATACAGAGCTCTCTGGTCTCCCTATGGTTTGTCTGAGCTCCATTTAGTTTATTTATGTTCCTGTGTACTATTCTCTGATCTCCATATAGTTCACTTGAGTTCCCATGCTCTGTCCTTTGATCTCCCTTCTATCAAAGCTATCTGCGGTCGAGTTGAGTTCCTATACAGAGCTCTCTGATCTCCCTATGGTTTGTCTGAGTTCCATTTAGTTTATTTAAGTTCCCTTGCACTATTCTCTGATCTCCATATAGTTCACTTGAGTTCCCATGCTCTGCCCTTTGATCTCCCCTCTATCAGAGCTATCTGCAGTTGAGTTGAGTTCCTATAGAGAGCTCTCTGATCTCCCTATGGTTTGTCTGAGTTCCATTTAGTTTATTTAAGTTCCCTTGCACTATTCTCTGATCTCCATATAGTTCACTTGAGTTCCCATGCTCTGCCCTTTGATCTCCCTTCTATCAGAGCTATCTGCAGTTGAGTTGAGTTCCTAAAGGCTGCGCTCTCATCTCCCTATAGTATAGCCGAGTTCCTGTTCTCTGCTTTCTTAGCTTCAGTTAGATCACTTGTGCTCGCTTGCACTCCTACCTCATCTTCCAACTGTGGGGATGTTTCCATGTGCTACTCTGCAGTCTTGTAATGGTTCACAAGAGATTTAACCCACTTCTCTGCAATCTTCCAATGGTGCGACTGAGTGGCCACGTGTGAACGTTTCCAACTTGCCTAACTCACAAGCCCGCTCCACCCGATGCTGAAGTTGTACATCAGTGGCACATCCCGGAGTTGGGGTGCAGTGGTGCTAGTGCACCCCCACCTCTCGCCATAAAACATTTTCCTGGCAACATTAAAGTGCAATACCTTCATCTGGGTCTCCAATGTGAGGGAGGACGGTAAAGTCCATGTGCAAATAGTACATGTATCACAATGATCTTCCTCCTAGCATGTCGCCCCTTGGTCATGAGTTCTGCACGACAGTCACCACACTCTGGCTCACAATCTTCCCATATTCTGGTTTTTGCACCCATATTCTTATCCATTCAAGAAGCAGAATCTCTGTAGATGTGCACCCCTGTGGACTGTGAGCTCGCACGCGCGCACGCCCCCACCATGCAATGTACTGGTTCCTTCCAATATACAAAGTGTGGGAGTGGTGGGCAAGTAAGATGGCAGCAGCTCCCAGGCTCTGCCCTCCTAAGGTGGGCAGCGGGTCGGGGTGTTTGTGCACCTGCTGCTGAGATCTGAGTGCAGCCTGCAGGACACAGGTTCGACCACTGGCCGGGTCGACCCTATTGATCTCGAAAAAGACAAATGAGACTGACAACAATAACGACTGATATAAAATAATTCACTGCTTAATGCCTCCTCTGAACGGTCCATGGTGGAGTGCTGCTAAGAGGTGCTCAGTCTCCACTAGGGGAATGAGAGCTGCCGCCAGACTGACAGCACGGGCGGACCCCCGACTGACAGCATGGGGCTCCCCCCCCCCCCTTCCCCCTGACAGCATGGGCGGACCCCCCACTCTGCAGGCGCTCTCTCGTCTCCAGTAAGAGGGAATCACGGGAACCAAGCAGCCATCTCCACACTATTCGCTTCCCTCGAATAAAATGGGAATGGTGCATTATATTCATCATATTACCGTAGCTGGCACCATATACAACAGAACGCAGAGGCGACCCGTTTAACCCCTCCATACCAGACGCAAGGTCCCTGAAACCACCTCCCACAGAACCCACACGGGCAGTCTGTGCTGCAAAGAATCAGAGCAAACACTGTCCGAATTAAACATTCATGGACCATCCAACGAGCCGTGCCAATGAAAGGGGCCACAATACTACCGACTGAAGGAGCAAACTGCACTAAAAATCCCAAGGTAATGCATTAAACAGCCAATAGGATTAACGCGTTCATCTCAAACCATCTTTCTCTGCCACTAAAGAAATCATATTTCAATAATCGCAAAAGCAGTGTTTATGGTAGCTTTAAAAGCCAAAAAACGATACATTGCCTGTCAAAAATCACATATAAGTTTTAGCATCAACATTTTATTAAAATGTGTTCAGTAAGATTAAATATTTTCAAAATATTGAGGATTAGACCACCAATTAGATTCAAAGTCACAGATCGCACGTTAGAAATACAGATGCATCTTTTCTGTGCATTAATGTTGGTTTTGGTGCATACAAAATGTAAATAACAGAACACAATAGCACAAATAACCAAAATGTAATATGATGGCATGATAGAATGGTTGCCAACCGAAGATTCCTCTACACATTAGAACAGGGGTTACATGAGACCAGGTGGGCCTTCGGGATTTGTCCATCTGACCTAGAGAAGGATATGACAAGAGATGATGTCTTGCGCCCATTTCTATACTTACAGCTCTTGCAGCTGGTTTTGATATCAGGGAAACGGATTCTAATAACAACTAAACGAAATCCACCCTATACAATATGTATGACCCACATGCCCCAATGTGGCATCAGTAATCAAGCATTCATCTACAAGTTGGAACACCCCCACATATGATTAGTACGTTCCACCCATCAGTGGCGACCCAGTCGCATACTTACACCCTATCCATGCACTGCCCTTAATGTCATTTCTGCCCTCCCTCGTGTTAATGATGGCAGACATTAAGAATATAGAAAGGGTCTTGGAAAGACTCACCCAGCATCTGGCTGAAGAGGAGCTGCTCCAGGTCCCCCAGGACCGTCACCACGAGCTCGGGGTCCACCTTCAGGAAGGCCTTGTCGTCCTGACCCTTTCCAGAAGCCAGGTTCTGGTTCTGCTGGGCCTTGGCCTTGCTTGACAGGATGTCATCATCTGACTTGACGTCGTCGGCCACACACGCGTCAGGGGCCTTGGTGAGTGGCTTCACCTCGGCGTAGGGTCCTCGGGGGATCCGACTGGGCTTGCCAATGCTGGAGGAGGACGGTGCCAAGGGGGGCTTGCCCAGGCCAGGGGCGAGCTTGCTCTGGAAGAGGGAGTGTTCTGATTTGGAGAGAGTCTTGGAGATGGTGGGGCCGTCTCGCAGCTTGGGCGCCCCCCGGCCATAGCCCTGGGCCGCCTTGGACATGTCGTCACACCACTTGGGCTCGTAAAGCTGCATCTTCTTCTCGGCGTCAGTCATGAAGGACAGGTTGGTCAGGGACTTCTGCTTGCGCAGGTTGGAGCTGGGGGGCAGCCTGGTGTCCATGCTGCCCGACTTGAAGACGCGCAGCTCGCCGGCCCGCTGGAGGCCGGGCGCCTTGCCCCGCTTCTGCATCATGGCCTTGGTGTCAGCCGCCGGCTTCGGGTACCCCTTCAGATCCGCAGCCCCGTCCTCGCCGCCGCCGAGCTCCACGGCATGGTGGCTGCCCTTGAGGTTGGTCCCAAGCATCCCTCCTGCGCCGCAACCATTTAAAATCCCAGCGTCCGAGGCACAAGGATAGAAAAATAAAGGAGATAGCACAGCAGGTGGAAATGGAGAAGAGAAGAGGGGGAAACAAAAAAAAATCAAATAAAAATGGGAACCAAATCAAAAGCACCAGCACAAACCCTGCCGTCTAAGCGCAGGGATAGGTCGTGCAGTGGCCGTAGTTACTGCAGCTCTGCGGGGGGTGGGGCGGGGTACGGCCGCAGTTACTGCAGCGGTGCACGGGTGGGCTGGCTGCAGCGTCTGCAGCTGTGCACCGGGGGCTGGCTGCGCCCACTGCAGCGGGCATGGGGCAGGATGCAGCTAGTGCAGCTGTGCACAGTGGGCTGGCTGCAGCCCGGGCGCTGCTGGGCTCGCTGCAGCAGGACCAGCCCCTGCTCTTAGCATCCTGCCCGCCTGACGAGCGCCGGGGCTGCAAGCACCGCCCCCTTCCCTCTGCCTGCCTCCAAGATGCTACAGTTCGAGCGAGAGGGAAAAAAGGCTATTCTAGTCTGGGCGGAGGGGGAGGTGTGCGTGCGCGTGTGTGAGAGCGAGCGAGGGAGGGAGAGGCACGCACACGGTGTGTAAATGGAGGCAGCGATCTGAATGTGCGTAAAAGAAAGAGCGAGAGATCATCTGTGCGTGTGGAGAAGGCGTGTGATGGGGAGCGGGATACTATATGTATTGAAGGAGGTGTGGGTGGGCGTGCGTGGAGAGAATGGCGGGTCAAGGGGGGAGAAGGTGTGCGTGCGGGCGTGCAAGAGAGAGTGAGGAAAGAGAGAATCCGCTCCTTAATGGAAAATAAGTGTGACGGGAGAAATGAGACGGAGTCTCTGTATATGGTGCGTGTATGGCAATAGGAATAACGAGGGAAGAGGGATTGACTGAGTGACTGTTTATGGAGGGTGTGCGTTTAAAGAGAGAGAGTGAGTGAGGGGAACGAGGTTGGGGATAATAAGACGGTGAGTGCATGGATGTATGTATTTAGTGTGTTTTGTGTGCAGTGTTTGCCTGTTAAGACCTAGCAATGGAAAACGGTGACCGTGGCAATGTGAGTGTTTGAAGCCAGCGAGGGCATACATATCAAGGTGGGTGTGTGCACGTATGCGTCTCAGTCGCAGGAGCTAGGTGGGAAGAGGCTGCATCTGGAGGGGTGTATGTGTGTACATGCAGCGACAGGGAGACTGGCTGACAGGCATAGAGAGAATGACTGGGCGTGGATGGGTCTGTCTTGAAAAATGGGGAATAATGTGGACGTGGTAGAAGGAATAAGATAAAATAGATACGGGAATTTGTAGATGGCGGAAGGTGCTTTTATAAGGTGGGTAATGAGACCACGTGCATATATATCCGAGACACCGGGGGAAAAAGAGGAGCTGGTTACATACATGTGTATGCGGAGAGATGAGGTGTGTGTGTGTGTGTGTATATTATAGAATATACATGGTTAACCAGAGGGGCGAGGTGGCATGTTAGTGCATGTTCAGAAAAGATGGGGTGTGTGAGTGAAGGATTGGTGTGTGTTTAGTAGGTATTTGTGCATGGGGGAAAGAACACATACACATAGGTACCAACATTAAACAAGGACAGGCATGTTCATCTAGTCAGCTCTTTTCAGTGCCTGTAGTAACACGCTGCCCCCTTACTCTCAGCTCTATTTTGCCCCCACTATATACTCATTGGAGACGCACCACTCATTCACTGAAATTGTCCTGTCACCAATGCAGAGACGGGCTCCATGCATTTATTAGGCGTGTGGTGAAGTACTGCATTATTTCTGTTATTTGTCCACTTGCATTTCTTTCAAAAGTAATCTCATCTCTCGACTCTTGGTGTACAGCAACCCGGCTCCCAGATGATGGTTGGTATTTGAACCACACTCAGTTCCTGATTTATCGCTTGGCGAATGGGTTACTCCATCACATACGTGACAGATGTTCAGTCCGCCTTATTATACGTGTGTTATGCCTATGGCACTTGTAGCAGGGCAGACGAGATAGCAATCATTTTTGTGAGGGAGAAACGCATCGGCCAAACTCTAAATCATGCCCTCCGAAAAAGAAAAGTCTGATATCTCCTCTCCATTTCTTCTCTTCCCACCACACAGAGTTAGTCATTGTATTTCCATTGCTGACATCAGTGGTGCCAGCACTTGACTATCTAGTTCACCTCCTCTGGACTGTATTTTTCTGCTGCTAAATGTGCTCTTCAGATCACATACCACTCCCTTTGAGGCCTAACAAAGATTTGTCTTTTGATGACCTGTCTTACTATTTTCTGCTGTTGCTACTCCTCTCGGTGGACTTCAACATTCCTCCTGCTCTTTACGCTGCATCAAGCTTTTTGGAAACCCTGGTGTCATCGGATGAGATAGAAGCAAGAATCTTTTTTTTGTAACTATCTTGAATGCCATTTTCACATTTTGCAATGAAGTTTCTTCGACTGAAATGCACAGATTAAGCAAGGCTGCATGAAATTATAGCCGTGCTAGAAGTTTTCTTAAATTCTTTTAAAGATTTTCCTGTCTTTCTTGTGTATCAACTCTGCTGCAGATTTTAGTGTCATTTGCAATTCAGACTAGTACACCTCATGTGATAAAACCCAACATTTCAACCACGATCTTTATTGCTTTGTTATTTGTAATCTGCCATCACTCTTCTGTTTTGATTGTACATATACACCTTTCTTGGAGAGCTGGAAGCATGCTGTTTAGATGTAGATTCCATACAATAAACTCTCCACGCAACAACAACACTTACATGTCTCTCCTACATCTCCCCTTGGGCCTGAGGTTTACACAGCCTGGCCTGCACAATAACAACAGTAGTGCACCTTTTAAGTATGTTGCCATGGCACCCACAGGAAGCAGTTTACTTGTAGATAGAAATTTGTGCCTCAATTGCTGTTCAATTTGGAGATTGTGGTTGTTATAGCAACTAGTGCAATATATAGACTAATGAATGGCAGAGTTTTAGTTGTAAGCTCTTTATAGTTTAGGGAGTAGAACAATCATGCTTTGTCCCTGATCATAGTGGCGTAGTAACTTAAGTAGGCCCTTTCAAGAATCGTGTCAATATTCGGGGCGCCAGGCTTTAAGTATTGCAGATTCAATTGAAAACAATCCCATTACTCCACCTTCCTACATATGTTTTGAGGAACCATTTCTTCACTTTGCAAATGAAAAAAAAAATGGTAGCCATTCTCGGGGATCGCAGATTATCAGGAGCTCCCCAATAAAGTGCCTGCATAGTCGTTTTATGCTCTTCCTATAATGGATCTCCTAGGAGACAGAGATCTAGGGAAGCATCCTGAAGCCAAAGATCACGGCAGGGTGTGCCGCCCAACCGCTCACTTGAGGTCGATTGTGGATCTTCTGAAAACAGAAACAGTGACATAGTACAGAATCCCCGGCCCAAGAATGGTATGGCAGTGCGAGTCACCCAAGGTGCTGAATGTATAGATCAGATAAGGAGCAAACAAATGGCATGTATCTGTGACTGGGGTATTCAATGATGACATTTGCCGTTGCAACTGTGAAGCAGCATGCAATGGGTTCTTGATGAAATAAGTTAGAGTGGAATTATTCCACATGGTCCTGACGAAGGGCACCAGGATCCACTAGGGACCTCCATTTAGCGCAAAACATGTCGACCAGGCTTCACATTCACGAATACACATGGGTACTGAGAGCAGCAGAGTAACACCTCGACCTCTACTATATTTGTTTATAGAGGTGCCTCATCTTTCCGAAATTACCTTTTTACTTTGACCCCACCTACCTACGAATAAAACTTACTTCAGGGTACCGGTGGGGCAATTTTAATACACTCGCACTACCCCCCTTTTTAGGCCCACACACCCACATGCACAACTGCGTAGTCTCCTAAAAGATCTCCGACAAAGAGCGCTCTCGCGGGGCCTGTGAAGGAAAGCAGCGCAACCCCCACGAGGAGCAACGCCCAATGATGAAGCATGACACTCGCAAAAGTATGTGAGGGTATTAATTTCTAAGGGAGAAATTCCCCCATCTTCATCAGACTGGAAGCACAGATAGACACCCTTTTCTAACTCATGTTCTATGTAAACAAGTAGGTGATACCTTTCTCTCTTAGGAACAGTTACCAACCAGAGAGTACAAAATACATCTTTTGCCAGGCCTAAACCTTCCCTTTTAATACATATGAGTCACCCCTAAGGAAGGCTCTGAAAAGCCCATAGGGCAGAGCACATTGTATTTTTTAATTTGGACATCTACGTTTAACTTTTACATGTCCTGATAGTGAACAACTCTTGCTTTTTTACTACTGCAAGGCCTACCTTTCCAATAGGATAACACTGGGTTACCTTATTATATTTAATAAGTGATAACTCTTGATTGGGAGCGTGTAGGAAACACATGATTGGTGAGGAATTGTAATTTAAGTGTCTCTTTAGTGGTAAAGTCAGATATTAAGTCACAATTCTGAAAATGCCTCTTTTAGAAAGTTATTTATCTTGGTTGGACAACCCAATATACACTTGTCGGCTTGGGTAACAAGAATGTTGTATATTATGGATACCAACAAGAGATTGTTTTTTTAAAATGTAAGAATTGTTTTATTTTACAATATAATTTCTAAATGTCCAAACAGTGACATCGAAAACATAAATTCTAAAAATCTATTTTATACAATCACAAGGGAAATTAAATCAAAATAGAAAGAATAAAAAAGGGGAAGATAAAGGAGCAGGAACCTGTGTATTCTTTTGTTGTGGTTTATAATCCAAATAATACACTTGTAAGGGTATCAGACAATATTCACAGAGACATGAGTGAAAAAGACAATCAATCTTTTTACCAAATGTCTAATTATCATTCATGTCAATGACCCACTTCTAGAATCTATTCATACAGAAATTCTCCTATGTATTGGGTAGATATCTCTTGTACAATAAAAAATGGGTTCGTTTGTCGACGTTTTGGTCTTTTTACGCTGACAATCTACAAGACCATCTGCAGGACAAAATACCTTCTTGTGTAGAAACGGGGCCCTTCTCCGGTGGTGTTGCAGCGGTCAGGAGGCATCAAAATACTTAGCGGGACCACCGCTGTCCCACCAAGCATATTAGGAGTTTCGCATCCACCAATGTTTTCATGGTGGTTCCTCCTCCATGAAAATCCAGGGGGGGGGAACAAAAGGGGCCCATCAGGGTGCCCTTGTACCTTTGTGCCCTGGGGTGCATGTAAGGGGGCACAACATGTGGCAGCCCAACCACAGGTTTTGCGGGGCAGGGCGGAACTGGCGCTGCATCGCCAAGCTCGTAATCAGACCCTTAGTGTCAATCAGTCAGTTGGGAATTCATGTTTTTTTCCAAGATTGCTGTGTCTCTGGATTGAGATGGGAAGCAGCGCTTTTGGTCAATAGGTAGCAGCGCTGATTCCGTTTACATATCTGACCTCCAACTTAGTATGAGAAAATGTTATAATATAGTGGCTCAGCAGAAAGACAAATTGTGGATCTGCATAAATTCTTCTTCCATAAGGGGAATTGCATTTGTCTATCTGTCTTCCTACACATTTCATGGATCATACTTTTATTCAAAATATTGAGATAAGGGCTTGATTAACAATTATTCCAAGCAATGCTTACAACTATGGGTACAGGAGTGTGGTAACATTTAATGTGATTGCTGATTTCATATAGACTCGGAGCGCCATACCTTTCAATTTCTCTCTGTAACTCATTCAAGAATATGAAGAGAAGTTCAACCTGTTTCCTATCAGCTATAATCTGTGCTTACACATTCTTGCTGTTCGATGAATGAACGGAGCCCCTGCCAAAGTTTAACCTGATCTTTTTAAATACTTCAGAAATCAATTTCTGCCTTAATATCCCTTTGTCGAAGAAAAATGGCTCCCACTCTGCGTCCATCTTTGTGTAATTAACACTCTCAAATAACTTTACCTACATATTAGTGTAATGTGTACCATTTCAATACCGGTAGCATAAGGCACCTACTGCATGTTAACACGAGCTAGCCTGGCAGAATTAAAGCAAGAGGAGTTCAATGTTTGTGCCATAAAGTACTCCTTTGTATTTCTCTGTTGCGCATTATAGCTCACCTGTTGCTGCTGCTGTGGTTGAACCCGATTGAGGACAATAACAAAACATCACATGATACCACAACACATAGAAGAAGTGACAGTGATGCCCTAAAAAGAGCTGAAAAAGTATGTCTTATGGAATTGCATTTGTGTATTTTCAATTTAGAGTGAGATTTAGGAAAAAATTGTATTTTATGAGCCAAGCTCGTACAACTAAATCTCACCCCAAAAGAGTGAACCTGTGCTATTTGGTATGTCAACTGTCCCAGGATAACAAAGTAAATTCTGCTCATGAGTGGATGACATCGAGGAGACAGACCAAACTTTTTATTTTTAAGGTTGTCTGGATTTAGAAAATCCTGTTTCATCCAATAACTAGAACATGTTCCTCCTTGCCTTCCAGGTTTCCAACGAGGCGCCTATGGCCTCCCAACTATATTTGGTTCACAGGCGAAGCCCGTCTGCACCCGTCCGCGCTAGACTACCACCAGGGACCCTGCCCAATCACGTCCAGTCCTTGGTGAACATCACAGATATTACAAATATGTCTACTCCAAGACAGAGCTTTTATTAATTGGAGATAAACATCACTGCTCCCCACACATCACATCATGGCCACAATGATACCACACACCACCTCCAAAACCCAGAAGGATTCTTTTCATGCCCATACTGCAGATATCAAAGCACAAACTTAGCTGTAGCTCAGCCCGGACCATACCCCCCTAATGGCCTACTCAGGCTCTAAGGGGGGGAATGGAGTTCCAACCCTGACCCCTAACAACAAACCGCCCTCCCCCAGGTTAAACCGGAAATGCTTCCTGGGAAACGTGAGATCCCTCCCAAAGCATGCGATCAAGATATGGGACCTACTTGATTCCAACTCCCCCGTTATCGGCTTTATTACTGAGACTTGGCTGAAACCAGCCAGTACCCCAGCATTTACCATTGCCCTACCAGAAGGATACAGAATCCTCAGACTAGATAGGCAGACCAAAGTTGGAAGAGGGATCGCCATCATCTATAACAGGGCAAACATCTCTATACTTGAACAACGGTCCAATGAACAGATAGAAATTATGATATTTAGATTGGATCTCTCACCCCAACACAACTGGAAAGGGGCACTGGTCTATCGCCCCCCAGGACCTCTAGCCGAATTCTCTCTCCAACGTATGGAGTTGATAGCCCCAAACGTGATCTCCTCTAGCAATTTCTTGCTATTAGGAGATTTTAACATCCACAGTGAGAGCCTCAACAAAGCAGAAACCTCTTCCTAGCAGACCATGCCACACTGAACCTCAAAAAAACCAACAACGGCCCAACCCACATAGCATGCCACACCTTAGATATCATCTTCTCCAATCCCCCTCTCCTCACATGCGAAGCTCCGAAATCAGTGAACTGGTCAGACCACGCAATTATTGATTTTCAACTACAGGGACCCAGAGAACCACAACATCCTACCCTGCGAAAATAATCTCTCTATAGACAATGGCATTAAGTCAACCCAGGCACTTTTGCATCCGCCTTCACAACTATAAAAGACCTACCATGCAGCAACACTGAAGAAAGCCTAGCCTTTTTTAACAAGTCTACTTTAGCAGCCATCGACCTGATCGCCCAGCTAAAAGCAGGCTCTACCAAACCTAGACCTACTCAGGCAGCTTGTTTCTCCTTAGAACTCCACAAGGAAAAAAACGGGTGCAAAAATCTTGAAAGAAAATGGCGCCACACCAACCTTATAGCCAACAAAGAAAAGTATAAGGCCTCCCTCACCCTCGATCATAAAAACATCAAACATGTCCGTAAATCCCACATAGCCCTACAACTCAGCCAAGCTGAAAACACGCCTAAAGTCATGTATCAAATCCTGAAAACTTTCACTAACCCCAAAGCTTGTGAATCAGAAGAAGACCTTTCCTAATTGCTATGTGATAATATCAGTGACCACTTCATACAGAAAATTGATACCATATACAACAAAATTGCATCCCCCTTCTGTAGACATCTCTACAGCTCCCCCCCCTTAGCCCTACATCAAATACAAAAACTATGCTGAATTTCCCCCCTTAACAAAAGAGGAAACCGAAATAATAATGTGCAAAATAAAATCCGGATCCCCGCTTGACATCCTACTGGCCAAGATCTCTGCCTCCCTTGCAAAAATACTATCCAACCCCATTTGTTCCATATTAAAGCAATCTCTTGAGGAAGGACACTTACCGCCCTCATGGAAGGCAGCCCAGTTATTCCCTATCCGGAAGAATACCAAAATGCCCACAGAGAATCTATCAAATCTCCACCCCATCTCCCTCCTACTTTATTTGAACAAAGGTCTGGAAAAACACGTCAACAAACACCTATCCGACCATATCGAAGCAGCTGGCTACTTGGACCCGGCCCAATCGGGCTTTCGGCCCAAATATACCACAGAATCTGCCCTAGTGGCCGCCACCGACAACATCAGGCTTGCCCTAGATCAGAGCCAACCCACCCTCCTTGTGTTATTAGACCTCTTCTCTGCATTCAATATGGTTGACCACCAGACTTTGCTCATGGGAATGAGGGAGGCAGGGATAGGAGGAGTGGCCCTGGAATGGAGGACCAGCTTCCTTTCCAACTGCTCCCAGACCATTAACCTTGGACCATTCTGGTCCAAATCACAAAAACTAACAAAGGGGGTACCCCAGGGATCATGCTTAAGCCCAACTATGTTCAACATCTACCTAGCCACCTTGGCAGCTCTATTAAGGGACTATGGGTTCGCCCCAATATCATATGCGGACGACACCCAACTCACTTTCTTCTTCAGCAAAACTTCTCAGACAGCCCAATCCACCTTTTCTTCAGGCATGCTGGCAATATCCCAATGAATGGAAAACAACTGCCTCCAGCTGAATGCCAAGAAAACAGAGGTTTTGCTCTTCGGACATGCTCCACTTCTATGGACACCTCAGTGGTGGCCTCCGGAACTGGGAAATGCTCCGACCCCGCTACTGCAGCTAAGAACCTGGGAGTTCACCTCAAACAGACCCTCACCATGAAAAAGCACGTAACACCCACTGCAGGCTCATGCTTCCACATATTGGGTCTACTGAGAACAGCTTTCCCCTACCTTCCCTACTCCATCAGGAAGACCACGACTCAGACCTTAGTACTGAGTAAGCTAGACTACTGCAAGGCCCTACTGATTGCAGCCAACAATCCCTCACTAAAACGCCTCCAGATGATAAAAAATACTGCCACTTGCTTAGTCCTAAACGCCCCTCACAGATTAGCCTCTCTCCCTCTCCTTCACCAACTGCATTTGTTGCCCATACGACAGCGTGTGAAGTTCAAGATCTGTTGCCTAACTCACAAAACAATATGGGGAAATGGGCCCTCCTACCTGGTGGAGAGGCTTCTTTGGGCTCTGCGTTCCAGCTCAAAATCTCTACTCAAGATCCCCAGAATAAAAAAGACACGAACTGGAGGCAAGTCTTTATCTTACCAAGCCCCACTCTTATAGAATCAACTCCCTCTTGCCTTAAGACCATGCCAGGACCATCGAAAATTCAGGAAAGCCTTGAAAACAGCTCTGTTCCCAGATTAGCCCACAGCCATTACTTCTGTTGCATCTTACAGGCGCTTAGATACCCTCCAGAGGGTGATTCAAGCGCTATATAAGACTGTAAATCAAATCAAATCAAGTGCCTATAGTGTGTGTGAGACTTCAGAAGTAGCTAAAGCAAGCTCAAACTACGTCAGAATAAAGGTAGCATGGCTAGCAAGGGGCATTCTTCTATGAGATTGCATATGCTTGAGACTAGTACTTAGACACTAAAGCAATCTAAATCCAGAAGTTAATACTTAGAACCAAAAATTATTCATTTTAGCTACACAAATCAAATTAGCTGTTAACCAATATCAACTGAATGATAGTTGAGTAATTTGGGATGAGGTTGAAGTTCTTCAGTCTGGCTGGGTCGGATTATTTTAGCCATTGCACAACGTTGCAAAGTTTTCATGATTCTCTTGTGATAACGTTTCCCCAGTAAAAGGTTTTGCAGGCTAATTGCTTTATTTATTTTTAAGCTGTGTAATATTTGAGCAGTTCATTAGGTTTGCAATGCTTCCAAAGTTGGAGTTTTAAAGTGGCACAAATGTATACAACCCTTCGAGAGCACTGTGTTATCACTGTTTAGAGCGAGGGACAAAATAACACTGATAACTAGTTCATTAAGTGACACTATGGTTAGTATGAACCACGCAGAGAGAAACATTAACATGGCAACCTTTGTAAGAAAAAGCAAGCTAATTAGAAGAGAATTGAGGAATTGTATTAGAAGAACTTTACCATAAACATGTTTCTGATTAAAAGGAAGTGGAAGTGCTATGAGGAATACATTGTCTCCATTGAAGTCATGCACATATGCACTACATTGAAATAAGTTGAGGGATTCACAGTCACCTTGCCTTAGAGATACCACAGGGGTGTATCAGGTGCAGTCACATTGGGATACATCGGTATGAAGGGCTCACTACAACCAGTTAAGGTTTTTGTTTACAAGCGTTATTGGGGCAAACAGAGCCCACTTTCTAAGCTTCCATCAGGACCCCTTCTTTACATTTACCCAGACAAAGATAAATACACAATTTTCTATATTTAATATACATACAAATGTTATTGAGAATGAAAGATTCAGCATGAAGAAGCATATTAAAATGGATATCCGTCAGAAAAACACCTTCTCAATTATCACTTAGCAAATTGAATGCAACTTGGCTTCACTGCTAAACGGCTGAGTCGGTTGCCAAGGAATATTCTTGTAAAGGAGTATAGGTTCTTTATATCACGATAAATTGGAGGATTCCACTTTCTCACCTGTACTGTCATCAAAAACATGCAATAGTAGTAGGCTGGTAGATTTGTCATGGCAGTAAATGCATTAATAGCATCTTACAAAAAGAGAATTTTAGTCGTAACAGGGGTTCTTTCAGGCCAGTGCAGTAATCCAATTAGTGTTCACAACTAAGATTATGTTTCATTCCTGATTTTGATCCCAGCATCCTGAAACCACAATAGGGTTCACATTGTCTCACACTATTATGGGCATACATAATATCCGAGGGATTGCATTAATATCCTGAGGAAAGACTAGGGAGACACAGGAGAGGGGTTGTACTTTTCTTTACCCTTCTTCACACAATATTTTCATCAGGTAACATCTGAGCGGTGGACCCCATTTCTATTGAAGAATCGTCCATCTACAAAACTACAAGGAACAACAGTAGGCGCTCTTGAGACTTTGCTAGACCCAATCCAAGATTCGCTCTGCACCTCCCTGAAGATCGTTGTTCAAGACGCGCCATCCATGAAACAATTTCACTCAATCAGATTTGGGTGATTTACTCATTCATCCCCATTTTGCTCCCTGTTGCCTTTTGAGGCAAAGCAACCTTTCACAAAAAATGCAAATTTGGTTATGTAACCACCCTTAAAACAAGACACTCTGTGCCAAGTCATAGCATGATTAAGTGAGATATCGACTACACCTGGCCTCTTTACATTCCTTCATTTGGTGGGAGAATGACAATGGTGAGTTTGAAATCTTAAAAAGATGACCAATATGGGAAAGGACTGCTCCGGGGTAGACACTGGGAGAATGTAAGGCAGAACAGTCTCAAACTAACCATATTGCCATATAGGAAATATTAGGACCCACCAGAAGAAGGGCAACGTAACTGGTTTGCATGCACCTACTGACTACAGGTTTGACTTGCATTCAATAACCATTCACAGTCTAACAGAAATAATGCTGTTTTACTCAACTCAAGATGAAAAATGGGAATATTTCATAACCATTGTTGAAAAATGAAATATACCTACGTTCCATATTGAGCTGGATTTAATTGCATTATTGATTTTAAGTGTAAATTGTTACCAAAGGAAGTAGCACGTGTTTCCTTCAAAAGGCAGTTTTAGCTGTTTGTGTGCTAAGTTTACCATTCACCAATACAATATTTTGATTCATTTTTAAATATAATAAGTTAAGAATATTGTTCGTGAGACTGGGTTAGGCTCTACTGAGAGAGTGTGGGATAAATTACATTATTGCTGTAGCATGTTTTCCCATAAGAGAGACCAAGTCATTAGTTTAGATTCAAGAAGTTCAATATAGATTTTGCCCCAATTTTTAAACTCTGTTTTTAGAACCTTGTTGGACAAAGGCCGGGGGCAGGTAGGGATCCCAACTCTTGGCAAAGAATCCTAGAGGGGGATCTGGTGAGATCATGACAAATAACTAAATATGTTCTTCTCAATTATTATGTTATTTTGAATTTTTATTTTGAGTGGCGGTAGATATAAATAACATAAAATGGTTGATTGTTTAAATGTAATCCTTATATTAGTTGGGCCCCATCATGCACCGTGGTAAAAAAGTTGTCTGCTATTGGTACTTACTCCTTAAACAACAGGGGTAACCCGGTAAACCTATGGCATCTGGGTATATACAATTTTATAAAACAAAATGATGCCTTGGACTTAAGTAGAACAAAAATTATTTCAAGAATGGGATCACTTAATTATCTCATTCTATACCTGATGTATTTGTATGAATCTAATTCTTATGTTTCATTTCACAGATAACCCCACCCTGCACAAAGAACACCTAATATTTTTCTTTTGATTTTCAATTTATTTTGAAAGAAAAAATAGATTTTTTATTTAAATAAATAAAAAATCTATTTTTTATTTATTTTTTATTTATTTAAATAAATAAAAAATCTATTTTTTCTTTCAAAATAAATTGAAAATCAAAAGAAAAATATTAGGTGTTCTTTGTGCAGGGTGGGGTTATCTGTGAAATGAAACATAAGAATTAGATTCATACAATACATCAGGTATAGAATGAGATAATTAAGTGATCCCATTCTTGAAATAATTTTTGTTCTACTTAAGTCCAAGGCATCATTTTGCTATTGGTACTTAAGCATGGTTTGCAGGGGTCAGCATCGCTTATTCTTTGGCCTACAAAGACGTTGTGATGTTACTGTATCTCGCCTGAGAAATGGGTTTGCCTGAGAGGAAGGCACCGAAAAGCGTACTACATAATTATGCATTTGCATGCACCAACAAAATCTGTCAAATACCAAACAGCTTGACGAATTGCAAGTTCTGAAAGTAACTGATAGATCAATAAAACGTGGTTTAAATATTACGTGCACTCTTGGATTTCCCACTTTCCTAAAAATTCAATTGAAATGTCTGGTTGTATAGTCGTAGTCAGTTTAAATAGACGGGTAATTGGACACATAAAAGGCCACGTGCACTTTTTGGAGCTCCAAGGAGCCCTCATCGGGTTGTTTACCCAAAAACTGGCCTAGTAACAGTTTTGAGTTCACCCCTGGCATATGCAGGGTAGAAGTCTCCCCGGGTTACTACCTGGCAGTGCCTCGCGCAGCTACACATCATATGCATGTGGCAGTTTTTGGAAGCATGGGTCATTTGTAGTGTAAGCCCCAGATAAAAAGCTGCAAACTTCTAAGAAGATGCAGGCAAGAACATGGGACCGACTCGGATATGGATGCACAGTTGCATAGGGTGGGGCCATAATGGTCCTGCAAATGTATGCTCATACTTTTCCCTCTGCACATTTGGTGATTCACTGTGATGACTTACAGGAAGTGTTGAGGGCCGGGGAAGTGCGCGCGGCTAGTTTCAGCCCAGCCCTCCGTTCATAACAAAGGAGCTGTGGGGGAGGTGTGGGGGGGGGGGGGCATTGCTAGTATCTATTGGCTCCCATGAGTCACACATGGATAGTCACAGTGGTCTGGTGATACAAGCAGGCTCCCACACTGCACCCACGACGCTCATGTGACTGCATTGATATGTATATGACTTAAACGGGCTTACAACTCACTGCTTGGATTTCCATTTCCACTTCTACGTTAATGGGAAAGGAAACTTTTACTTCACTATTCATACATCTCATGAGTTATGGATTGTGCTGTCTGCCATGCAGTTAGGGGACGTGCTCTGTATTTTAAACACATTTTAAGATGTAGGAGGGAGCCACATGTATGTATTATTATTATTTTTTAGGTACAATGAATGGACAGGATTTAAAATATCCTTTTATCGTTTTTATACAATTCTTCATTTGAAGGTTTATATTATAAAACTTTTCCATAGCAGAACTTTATGAAAGGGTGTGTTCGTTTAAACATCTTAAGACATGATTTTTAGGACTCCCATTTAAACATAGAACCCAAATATGGGCTTTCCTGGTTTCCAAACACCTTCAAGCTAAACTATTTGCACTGAGGGGCACACTTTTGAGGCAATGACCATTTCTGTTCATTTGTATTAAATTGAACTCATGCTTGGGCTAATCGTGTGCATAAGAAACAAACACATGAGACCCTAGCTGACAGAGGGGATTTCAGATTTGGTAGACATTTTGGTAGTATATCATTTGAACTAACACTGTATAGGTTGGTGTTCGCTGCATTTTGTAGTCCTAGATCAATAGAAACTATTGGTCCTTTATTTCTATACTATTAAGACAATGCTCTTTAGGGTACTGGTGGTGCTATTCGTGCCAGATCAAATTACTACTACATACATACATGGCGAGATTGTCCTGTTATTGTGCTTATCAAATTACAGAAATACCCAAAGAGTGCTGCCTAAATCTATTTTAGGGTAATGTAGCGCACAACAGTTGCATCCAATGTCCAATGTTTAAGATACATTAGTATTAACCCCAAACAATTAAGTGGCTGAGACTTTTGCAAGCTTCCTCATCAGCGTAGTATTTTCCGCCGCACAATACACTGAGTTAGATGTGCCCATATTTGAGTCCTGTGCGCAATGATATCATTTTATGTGTTCCTGCTGCAGCAACTTTGCGGGCGGGGTGAGGCTGCTCGGATGACACAAAAGCAGGGGGAGGAGTGGTTTGCTCACTCCAATTGCGCATGAATGTTTTGGGCCGGCAAAACAGTTGTGCGCACTTTGCAGGCGCAGTGCATCCATTGGGGCGTGGGGGCGTAGCACCCCCGCCCGCAGCCGCCCGCAGCTCCGACGTTTCTGAACTTAAGTAAACTGAATAGTTTACCTAAGTTCAAAGACCGACGCCGAGGGAGAACTGACAATGCATGCCAGTCAGCATGACGTCAGACCGCCAACCCCATACAGAGACTGAAAGGGGTGGGCTGTCTGGCGTCATGTTGACTGACATGCATTGTCAGACATGGGAGCAGCAGGCAGCAGCACAACACAAGTGCGCATGAGTGGGGACGGAGGGCGAATTTTCGCCCCGTGCCCACTCATGCGCACTTGTGTTTTTACTTGTTAGCGCATGCCCATTAGGAGCCCCTCGGTCTCCTAATGGGCGTGCTGCGGGCGAGGAGTAACTGTGCCCTGGCGCTGCAGATTGGCTTAGGGGTTGCCACTCAATACTGCTGTTCCTGTTTGAAGATGAGGCGCCAACGCGGACCAGGAGCAGAGGCGGTCAGGTAAGTTTTCTCAATGTTATTCTCCCTTGGCGCACCCCCCACCGCGACCCACTCCCCCCGCAACCCCCCGCCACCCCCCCTCGCGAGCACTGCGAGCCGTGACTGTGTGCAATGAGCAGAAGACTAGAGCGAGCGCACAGGTTCCTCTGTTTTCAAACATGTTGTGGTACAGTTTAGCTAAGCAGGCCTTCATTGGGTATGTTTATTGTGCGACTCTTGAGCCTGAGATTACTTCACGGCTCTATGGATTGGTATGGGTGTGTTTATTGTGCATCTCTTGGGACTGAAGAAACCTGACGGTTTTAAGTGTAGCACAGCGTTGATCGAGGTGTCATGAACGGTGGATAGGACCGAGCACACAGGCTCCTCTGTCTGCATACAAGCTGTGGTACTGGTTAGTGGCACACGCCCTTCTCGGTTGTGTTTATTGGGAGGTCCTTGGGCCTGAGTTAACCGGACGGCTCCGAGTCCTGTGCAGCACTACACTGACGGTCATCTGCTGTCACAACACGTTCACCACCTGTATTGTTTCCCTATACCGCCGTAGTTAGATGGAATTCGATATCCCCCATTCGACAGCCAAAAACGCTACACACTGCAACAGGCGCATTGACCCACGGTTCTATTCTGGCTGCTGCATCTAAACCCACTTTCCTTTGCAGTGTAGGCTGTTGCAGTGACGAACAGCCTACAATAACACCAGTGTCTGTGGGGGGGCTGCTTGCATTCTTGGGTCTGTGCTGAGCACCCCCAGCTGCTCAGAGGCCCCAGCTGACGTGGTGTTATGTACTGGAGTCTGTCACCAGGCAATGTCGGGCCTAGACAGGCTGAAAGACATGAAACCTATTGAGTGCAGTGCATTGAAGGGTGAGTGATGTCTGTGTGAGTGCGGGGTGAGCAGTGTGCCTGTGTGAGTCCAGGGTGAGTGATGTCTGTGTGAGTATAGGGTGAGCAGTGTGCCTGTGTGAGTCCTGGGTGAGTGATGTCTGTGTGAGCTCAGGGTCAGCAGTGTGCCTGTGTGAGTGATGTCTGTGACAGTGCAGGGTCGGTGATGTCTGTGTGAACGCAGGGTGAGCAGTGTGCCTGTGTGAGTCCAGGGTGAGTGATGTCTGTGACAGTGCAGGGTTGGTGATGTCTGTGTAAGCGCAGGGTGAGCAGTGTGCCTGTGTGAGTCCAGGGTGAGTGATGTCTGTGTGAGTGCAGGTTGAGCAGTGTGCCTGTGTGAGTGATGTGGATGGGTGAATGCTGGCTTAGTGATGTGTCAGGGAAGGGTGAGTAATGGGTCTATGAGTGCAGGGTGACTGTGCCTATGCAAATGCAGGGAGAGAGATGTCAAAGAGACTTGTCTGGCTACTCCCAGAGATGTATTGGCCAAGATACCTCTTTCTCAAATGTGCTTGAGAATGCACCATTTGCCCACTCTTTTTTCAAAATGTTCTCGTGGGAGAACCCCTGAATCCCCCATAGGTGGTTGGGCCTCGCTCGCTGCGCGCGCTCGCCACAGTGCAGTATTTACACCTCACCACTTTCAAATGTCACCAGCCGCCCCTGGCACTTTGTATGTTCTCAACCCAGGTTGCGTTACAGCCTGGGTGAGAAACATGCCCAGGATCCCAGATCCTTCCTGAGCGCCGAACCAGGGCGCTCAGACCAATCCCAACACTGCATTGCACCGTTGTGATTGGCTTTGGGGAGTCGCAGTGCTTCCCGTTCTGGTCGGATGGGAGAGACGGCAGCGGAGTGACGGAGGAGAGACGTGGCGATCAGGTAAGTTTTCCGCTCTCTTTTTTATACCCCCTCATCCCGCACCCCTCTACCCCTGATTCGTACCAGCCGCCACTGGACAGATACCTAGGAGTCAGTCGCGGCTGGTATTACTCATGGTTGGGTGTGCGGGGGTCGCTCAGGAAGGTTGCACGGGGGGTCACACCAGGAGGGCAAGTTTAATTCAATAATTAAAAAAAGATATATTATAAACTTAACGTTGCACTGGCCAGGTCACGCATCTTCTTCTGCTCTCCTGGAACAGAAAGCAGAAACAGGCAGCCAGGCTCCCTCCCTCTCCTAAGCCAATCACAACGCTGCAAGCAGCAATGTGATTGGTCAGGACGCCGTCCAGCCAGAGGCTTACGGGGAGGCCATTTTCTCCATGTAGGCTGCATTGCAGCCTGCCTGGAAAAGTGAGAGTGTGCCTGACTGGTTTGCGCGGCCCACTCGGGAGTGGGCAGGCACACCACTCCTCCCCTGCTCTCAGAGCAGCCCCGCCCGCAGCGAGAAAGCAGAATGGTATGCCAGCTTGGGGGAGGGCGGGTGGGCGTGTCGGGGAGAAGTGGCTTGCCAATGCTGTGTGCCCTGACTGACCAGTCATGTGCACTCTGTATTTTCTCTATGTAGGCTGCATGCAGCCTACATACAGAAAATGGGCTCCCCATAGGCGCCCGGCTGGGCGCCGTCCGCACCATTGTTAGTTGACTATGTGTGGCGGTCTACATGTTTCAGCCAATTTAAAAAGTGAAAGGTATTTTGTCAGGACCAGTGAGTGATTAGTGAGTGGTAAAGGTGAAATAACACTATTTGAAGGTATCTTCCCCCGTAGTCCAGCACCAGCCGGGACTACGGGGGACGATACAGGTTTGTAGAGGGACACTCACCGAGACCAAATTGGGATGTCAGAGGAGAACCCCCCGTGCCTCGATAATCTGCCACCTACCTTAAAATAGTGTTATTTTTCAAGTGTCAGTGAGTACGCCGACACTTACACCACACATCTTAGTGTGTATGTAGGTACCGCACAGGTTTTCATGTGGCAACTTTCACCTTTGCCACTCACTAATCACTCACTGGTCCTGACGAAAGCCCTTTCACTTTTTAAACGGACTGAAACATGTAGACCGCCACACATAGTCAACTAATGGTAATAATCCATGGATAGTTGCACTACACATACTACTTCTAACCATATCCTGAGTCGCCAATATTAAAATTTGAGGCAAGGATTCAAAGAGATATTTTTAACTTTAGTAATTCATCTCACATCGCATATTTGCACAACACCAGCTCCGCTGCATTCAGGTGTCGTAGTACAACCGAGGGGCACTTGGCCGCCCGGTTGGGACCACAATGATGAAGCATGACACCAACTAGGTAAAGTAAAGTAAAGTCCACATTTGTAAAGCGCACAATCACCCGTAAGGGTCTCTAGGCGCTGGGGGGCCGTCGGGAAGATTAAGCGAGCTATTGCCCAGAGTCACATGGTGCTGGGCTAACCTGCCGCCGGAGCCGGGGATCGAACCGTGGTCCCCAGATTCCAGCGTCAGTCGCCCTGGCCGCGGCGCCACACCTCTTCCCTTGGTGTGTGAGGAGTCTTTTAATAACACCTAATGGGTCCATGTTCATACTACAAACAGTGATTGTAATAATTACACATAGTGGGTGCGTCCACATTGTTTAAGTCTAGCACCAATTTAGGGAACGGGATAAACCCCCTGTGCTATCCCTTGCTCTTTCCATGATTTTTTCCATGCTATAACTAATTAATCAATCCAGTCAGAGGCAGAAATTGATTCTGATGTACTAGAATGCCTGATGTCAATATTTTATTTGAAAAAATAGGCTAGCTGCTAGCACAATGTGGCTGAGAAAGGGGCATTATTTGACATAGTAATGGGAATTTTTAATTAATTAATTCCATGAAAAGAAGCTTAGGCAATGCCCTGATTATGATTTGACCTCTCCTAACTTCTATTTGTTTTCCGCAATTTGTAATAGAATGACTTTTAAATCATTTTGGTAAGCACTTCACCAGCACTTTTCTGCTTGTCTAGTTTCTAGTTTTAGTTTGACTAACACTGGAGAAAAAGAGAAACCTTTTTTTGTGGTAAAGTGAGGTTTTCTTTAGATACATAGAAGAAATTGGATTTAAACCATAATTCAAGATTTAAGTAAAATATGTTAAAGTGTCATCTAAATGTATTCTCCCCTTTAGAGTAAAACATTGCTTGAAATGTTTACTAGACTAAGCAGCTAATATTTTTGGGTTTGTGTCTTGCCAATTCTTTTTTAGTTTGGGAATATTACATGAGACCTTAGGGTCACTCTGGGTAAATCAAGCTTAAATGAAATTAGATAATGTTCAGATCATGCAAGAGGTGCATTAACATATGATAAATGCATGCAATAGGGGTGATTCCATTGAGATAATATTTAGAATGAATAATTCTAAAGCATCCTGAAATTGAAGGGCAGATTCTTGGGGAGCTTTATGCCCAACTTTCACTGAATGACAAGATACTTGGATTCACACTGGGCACCAATCTCACCCTCAAGCAATAGATCCAGAAACAAAGACAATCTGGTACCATCTCTCTCTCTCAGAAAGACGATGAAACAGTATTTTCCAGAAACAACTGCAAAACTGCTGTTTAAGACCTCGTAATCTTTCATCTGATCGATGGCAATGCCCTGCCCCATGGCATCCCTTGAAGGCATCCTACATGCTGCAGCACATCTCATCCAGGTCCTGAATAAATACAGTAATTTCTTAACTGCCAGCACCCCACCTATCTAGCAAACAAACACCCCTTCTGTGGTGGTTTCTCAGCACACCTGCTGCTAGGACACCATCATACTGCAGACTAAGAAGTGTAAATAGGAATGATCAAGGCAGCAGACCTTCTCCATCTATGCATCCAGGATCTGGAACAACATACCTATATCCATTGGGACCACCCCAATGCTGCTCCAATCTAGGAAAGAGTTGAGGACGAACCTCTTTCAAGAACAGTACATCACAACCAGCTACCTCTCCTATCACTCCTTGACTTTGACCCTGTACAGTTCCCTACTACCTTTTGGTTAAGTCTGCACTAAATAACCACCACATACATATATACATATATATACATACATACATACATACAAATAAACATACATTGTACTTTAGAAGGAAAGCCGAGGAAAATTGGCGCCACTGCTAAGGATATTGTAGTTGGATATGTTGATAGTCACAGCCATGAAGGTAAAGTGTACCTGTAAGCCTTACCTGTCACATTGCATAACTACTTCTCTTTCAGTTTCCATGCACCTGGACACCTGTTACCAAGTGCCACAACATCTAATATCTTCTAATTTGGGTTTGGAGATGGGTGCCTCTTCCCCCATGCTGAACCCAGATAAGAGCATTATTATCCTTTCCGCTCTGGTAGGAGAGATGATGAAGACCATCTCAATCGTGTTCTTTATGACGGCGTACAAATCCACAGGTTAAGTCTGCTCCCCTGCCTTTCATTAGGGTTATACAATTCAAAAAGGCTTTCCTCTGTCAAGGCTTCACCAACTACTGTCATTCGACAGGTGCCTGCTCCAAATATAGAGATAAAATATAGAGCTAATAATTCACCATCTGCATTACGTGCACGTGCTCTTTCCTTTGAGACTTTCAGTACTGTACAAAAAAAGGTAAATAAATCAGCTTCCGGGTCTTAGTACGTGGTATTTCGCCAATCTATTAAATAAAGGATTTGCAGAATATAGAGTTTCAATTTGAATGCTTTCCACTTAAAATAACGACACCTCCACAATGTTCCCCTATCAGTTCTTAATAATGTAGGTGCCATGCTAAGCTTATCAGTAGTTTCGTTCTGCTTCCACTCCATTAATTTTTGTATAATATTGCTTGCCAAAAGAAACAAACCAGTAAGTATACAGTGGGATCTCAAATTTTTTTTAAAACTTATTTCCCGAAGCCATTTATTGTACAGTGTCTGTTTCTTTCTTAAACCTCTCTTCCTTTTTACCCATGCTAGTCCTGCTAGTTTGATGTATTATTTGTCTTTAGGTGAGACACCAAAGGAGGTTGAAATTCTCTTTTAAACGATTAGTATTTTGGTCACTGGTTACAAAGTTTGCACCAAGATTCTCACGTATGCAATCCCGTGTCCAGTTTGTGTCCGGCAAAAACTTCTGACTTTGGTAAGAATGTCCCATACTTCCCTGACCTACAGATTTCATCTGATACATATGCCAAGGCTAGTCTTGCTCACCTAAGTTAACATAACCCTTCCGAGGGGTCCTTCCCAGTATTTTCCATTCCATGTCGGGCCAGTATTTCTGTTTCCCTGAGGGCCCACTTAAAGACCATCTGTAATTGCACTACCATATAGTACTTCTCAATGTCACGGGGTGGGGGCGTATTCAGGCCATACAGGCCATATATACCTCTGCACATAGGGACCCATTCCAATCCTCCCAAAAACTTGCTGCAAGAATGCCCCCTCCATGCAGTGAAGCTTCTTCTCCACGTCGACCATGAGGATTAATATTTGGATGAATCTCCTATTGGATTATTCACTAAGGTGCAGGGCCTGCCTACTGTTTTCAAGGGTCCTGCTGTTTCTAATGAACCTGATTGATAGGGATCCACCTCTCTAATCTGTTGACCAGCACTTTCACATATATCATTAAGTCCTCAATAAGCAGTGATATGCATCAGTAAGATGCGCATTGCCCACTTTATGTAATACAATTAGATATGCTTCTCCTATAGAATCAGTGACTCTACCAGACTAGGGAAGTGATTTATAACAAGTGGTTAAGTGTGAGGCCAACAGTGAATGGAATCTTTTGTAGAAGACATTCATGAAACCATCCAGACCTGGTGCTTTATAGGGTGGGAGGATTTTAGTAACTAATGCTACCTCACCTTCTGAGATCTTCCTCTCTAGGTCAAGTCTTATTGACCATGAGGTATGGTACAGGTCCCTATAAAATGCATGAAATGCATCCCATTTGACTTTTTCTGTTATGGATACCGAGCTATTTTTAAATGTACATTTTCTATTCAAGTAGATAACTTGTAGTGGTGCAATCGGGCTTCCAATCGCTTATCAGATTCTTTGCTTGTTCATAGAATTTTTGTTTTCGGTGCAGTAGTGCTCTATCCAAATGTTCTGTTAGCAGTAAATCTAGATGACTCCTCAGCCTTGTCACTTCCATCATTAATACCGGAGTTATCTTTTCCTTATTTTCTTAGTCTCTTAGTTCCTCTTCTAGCTGGTTTTGGTGAAAGACCAGTTGTGAAGCTGGTATGCCATAATAAATATCACTTTGCGCTGAAGCACTACCTTGAAGGCATCCCAAATAGCTTGGGGTAGGTTTGTGTACTTTTAAAGTATTCCTGAATCGCATTCTGTCTCAGACCACCAGGTATTTTAGATCTATGCCTTTCCCCGAAAAAGTGAAATCCAATATTATGGAAGCAGGGTCTGAGATGTCCACGAGTCCAATATCAATCTTAATTATTTGGGCTAGCAGTATGCTCATGCTCCAGGCCACATTGATCATAGAAGTAGAATCTTTGGCTGTGTGAAAACAAAGAGTTCTCCTTCTCCAGTGATCGTGTTTTATGCCAAACTTTTACAAATCCCAGCTGAGACTTGTACGACTTGAGGGGCCTTCAGATCATCCCTCCCAAATATCTGCCCATGGGGTGCCTATCAAGCTTGGGATTATGCACAAGAATACAATTCCCCTCTCACATCACCTCTCCACAAGCTTTTTCATTGATGATATTTAGGTTCTGGAGAAAATGGGGATCTTGCTGCACATTTGGTGCATAGAACACAAGTACTGTAACGTTGTTCACACACAATTTGCCTGTAACAATTAAATATCTCCCTTCTCAACTGTTTCCATTGCATCCATAGGTAGCAATCTGTAGAAGACTATAAGGACCCTGCAATACTTCCCTGTCCCTTGATGTTGCTTGGAATTGTTTTGTGTGGCATTACTTTCATGAGCAGATGTGTTTCAGAAATACATGCTATGTCTGGCAGTTCCCTTGCTATCACTCATGACACTGTGTGAGTAAGTAAGTAAGGTTTATGTAAAACGCACGAATGCCGTTGCGTCTTGGTGCTAACGTCCTTCAGCTGAGCTGAAAGAAAAAATGCTGGAGACAAAGAGCCATGCCTTCAAAATGTCCTAAAGAGAGCTCGGTTCGTTTGAGAACTCATAGAAAAAGGTGTAAATGACCACTGCACTGATTTTAATCAGGGAATTTAGACCCTGCACATTCAATGACAGGAGCTACAGGTCAGTGTTGGATTCTGGGCCTAAGGTCCTAACTAAGGCTCAGTCCCTGAGCTCGGTGGGTGTGTTTGTTATGGTCATGTTTTCTGTTCACTATATCCCTTCCTCCGCATCTTCACCGCTGCTTAAACGTTAAAATAACCATTTATTTAAGGGTATGCAACAACAGGTGTGTAGGAGACAACATGTCTGAGGTCAGCTACTTCATCCTCTCCCTTTACTTAAAGTGTATAAAACAATTTAAAACAAGTAAACTCTTACTATTTCCTGGTTAGCACCAGAAGGCTTATCACTTGGGGGACGGGGGATCCCCTCCATCTGACATGCCACTTGGGAGATGTGTTCAACCGTTCCTCCTTCAATGGTGCTGTGGGTCATCTTTTCTCACCTTGCATTGACTCCCATCTGCCCAATAGTGCCCATCTTGGAATAACAATGGATAATCCGCTGTCATTAGACCCAAGCACTCCCTGCCTTCCAATATGAACCCGACTGTATGGGACTTGTCTTTCATCGTGCAGATGAAGGCAATCTGGAAGGTTCATTGCTACCTGATCTGCCTATTTCTGAGCTCAGTCTTGTCTTTGGATGAAGCTGTCTGCTAGCCAGGGTGGCCTGGAAGATATCTTGGAAGAAATACATCATGCAGTCCTCAAAGTCGATCGCTACCTGTTGACTTACTGCCTTAAGAATTTCTTCATCTCCAAGGAGCTCCATTTTGCTAGTGTGTCCCTTGGTCAGTTGCCGGATTCCAAGTGGGGAGAGCCACTCTGTGCACCCATACAATGCTGATTTCCTGGGGCTTCCCTCGCTCGCCACTTACTTAGTCTTTCAAAGAATGCTACCATGTTTGCACCTCATCTATCTTCTAGGCCTTCACATTTACCTTCCATTTCCTCCATTAGTGCCCACTGAGTTGTCTGGGATTCTTCAGCATCGGAGTGTCACTTTGAAATGGAAGCTAATTGCTATAGACTATTTCACCTCAGGCCTAGATATCTCTGGCCATCCTGATTGAAGAGGTCTGTTTTGACTGCTTGCAGTTATTTTGTCAGTGTGGCGGTAAATATGTCATTAATATCTGAGTGACATGATAGCAGGTGTTCTAGGTTAGTGGCAATGAGTCACTGCATTTTGGGTAGCCATCCCTAGGCCCAGATGTTTGTATGAAGTTCCTAATTCCTCATGGGGCTGTTGGTGATATTGCTTCTGGCCTACCAGCAGGATGTGAGGCCTTGCTGGGATTTTGATGGGTCTGAGCTCTTCATGTGTCCCACTGGCCTAGAGGACATATCACGCAGGCTCACTGCCACTCAGCTGCTGTAATGGCTTTACTTGCGGCATGCGGTCAGTGCATGAGGCCCTACAAACTCCTAGGGGGCTGCTGCCTCATAGGCTGTGCGCCACTGCTCCTGCAACCAAGATGGCCGCCCTGTGCATTAGTCTGCTTCTTTGCACAGGATCCAACATACCCACAGCTCAGTCAGCACTCCCCAAGCACATCAACCGGCTCGCAGCACCAATCCATCTCGTTGTGTCTGCACCCAGCAACATTCCGGCATTGTCACTGTAAGTTACACATTAAGAGATTCAGTAATGGTGCTCTCCACTAGAGCGACTGCATCGCTCAAGCACTGCCTCCCCATTTCATATTATTTTGCTTCAGAGACGTCATTTGCAATAGAACATCACAGAATCTTTATTGCAAACTATAAAAATTACTATTGGAACAATTTGTAAATTCGTTTTTTTTCAGCTGCTTGATGAATAGTGTTAAATTTAGCAAATGTTATCTTCTCTACATTTGTTCAGCACACATTCTGCCAGTAATTTGGCAGTTTAGCACTTCTGGAAGTCTGGGATGAATTTCCAAATCAGAGTGTGATTCAGCTCAAAAAGCCAGTAGTGTGCCTGTGCATGTTCCTATTTTGGGTTAATGTGTTAACAAGTGGACAGAGATTACTAAACAGATGAGCTGGTTGTCGTGTTTTTTTAAAAGAAATTCGCTTTTAGATGATTGCTTTTTATTTGCACTTCCACGTGTTGCAAGGTGCATCGACGGGGTCTTTATGCTATCTTTATTTTATTTCCATTTTTCAAGGGCATTGTTTGATTGTTTTTTCTTACCTCAGCTCGTTGGGTGGGGTTTCAGATTCCACCAAAGTTTTGCCCCGAGGGAAGTGCCATTTTTCCTCCTCTCAGCAGAGACATTGGTAAGGTGCCATTTTGCTGGGTAGAGAGGGTCTAGTTGTCAGACCAGCCTGTCCAGCTTCTATTCAATGAAAGCCACGACGTGGACACGCACAGTGGACACACTATACTGGCGCGCTAAAGGCAAGCCCGTCTACGCCCGTCCGCGGCCAGCACCAGACATGCTGCCCAGATTTCAAACCTCCACACCATTAAATGGTCTAAAGACTCACTTATGTTCTGGTAAGTCCTGGATTGACCTGGGGAGGGGGAACACCGAGTGCTGTTGCGGGGCTTGCAATTTTAAGTTGGACGTAGCAGTGGGGCCGGAGGGAGGAATTGCAGCTACCTCAGGACTCTCCAATGTTAAAAGTTTTAAAGTCAAAGCCTGTCTGACTAATTACAGGTCTCTTCTGAAACATGCAGATGACATCTTACTCTCCCTAGCAAAGACTTCCTGGGACCTTATGTTCCTCACACAAACCTAGCTGAAGGAAGCTACGAACCCTGACTTGGTGCTAGCAGGTCCCCCCACCCGGTTTTTGGATAGTATGCGCTAACCGGGGTGGAGATAAGGTGTGGGGTGGTGTTGCAATCATTCTAAAGAACAACTGGGAGATTGCCACCGCAAGGCTGGGCCATACTGGGAACATTGCAGGGCTATTACTATATAGGCCACCAGACTGCCCCTTTAGCTGTTTGCCAGATCTTTGCGACACTATTTCTCAGCTATCATTATAATATGCTAATCTGACAGTTATGTGAGATTTTTAATTTACACGCCCACGACCCCAGTTGCTCCCAGGCGCCATTAGTTTATGGTGACATTAGATGGCCTTAACCTCACACAGCTGGTAACCGCATCTACCCATAGAGCAGGCCACATGCTGGATTTGATCTTCTCAAATAACCAAAATCTTAGTGTATAGATCTCCTGCGTCTGATATGGATGGACCACTTCTTGGTACCATCCACGTTTAGTTCAGAGAATATGCCATCAATACATATGAAAAACATGGCAACTAGGAGGAACTGTAGGAAATTCACCAAAGAGGCCCTTGGGCCTGCACTTCAAGAATATGTACCACAGCTGACAGATAATCCTGACAGTGACTCATCATGTTTTAATTTATGTGTTACGACTTAAACACAGTTGCCCCGCTAAGGTTAGCTATATCCAATAGACTTAAACCTTCAGCCCCTTGGTTCTCAACTGAACTAAGAATGGAAAAGAGCCTCTGTAAGAAGCTTGAATGATGCTGAAGAAAGTCCTACAGTCCACAGCAATAAGCATTATAAAGAGGCTCTGGAAAAGACTGAGGTCTTGTTCTTAAATCAGGCATCAGTCCCCCATCACATTTCTGGTGGCCCATGGAGCTGACTCTGCCACCTAATCTGTCAGATTCAGCTAGAAATTTGAGAATTAGTCTAGATAAGGAGCTATCATTCACGGCACAGGTGTGTCACATATCCTCTACCTACTCTTGGAAGCTGAGATCCATGAGAAAACGTATACGCTATCTGCCAGAGGAGAGCCGTAAGATTATGGTCCATGCTCTGGTCACTTCACAGCTGGAATATGCTAACAGCCTCTATTTGGGGCTACCTGCCTACCTGACTCGCAGGTTACAAATAATTCAGAATACCGCAGCAAGGTTGATTCGGGGCGGTTCCCCTCCGGCATCAGATACCCCCTCACTTGAGACAGTTGAACTAGATCTCTGTAACTAGGAGGATAGGGTTTAAGTCACTGACCTTGGCCTTCAGAGCCACTAGGGGCATAGGCCCTTGCTACATCAGGCAGAGGTTGAATCCTTATCATCAGGAACAGGCCCTGAGATCCAAACACCTACGGCTCCTTCGCATCCCACAATATTCTAAAATCTGGCATGGTGGCATGTCCTTTTTGTTAAGAATAGCAAAACGCTGGAATTCTCTCCCGATCCACCTGGGCCTGATTGAGACAGAACTAGAGTTCAGGAAGGCTTTAAAATCATGGCTCTTTACTCAGGCATGGTCTCCTGGTCTATCCCTTTGTTAGTTTGATGCTGGGACACCTCTTCTGAGGTAGCTGCGTGCTCTATAAATGTCTGTTATTATTATTATTATAACTTCAAGGAGGTGTGAATGAATGTTTTTGGTGTTTTATGAATAGTGCATATGCCTGCATCGAAGATAGTATGCATGCAGTTCATCTGAAACAAATACATGCCTTTAAGGTTATTGTAATGATTTTGGTTGCTGTAATAGCCAGTCAATGGCATGATTGGATTGTATCGGAAGTGTATTAGGAGTTCTGCCTTAAAATGTTCTGCCATATAGTCGCTCATGGTCTTTCCTGGTGGAGAGTGCTGTTGTGAGCACTGTGTACTCAGTTGTGTGGTAAATTTGGTATTGAATGTCTTTAGGACGTTCATACTTAATGCACTCGTCCAAGACCTGGGAATGATACTGGGTTGCTGTGGGATGCAGAATCTAGGGCCCAAGATAACACATGATTTAGTTCTGGGTCTACCTTTGTGTAAGCGTTATCACCACGTACAAACTCCAAAATCAACTTGGCTGAAGCAACACACGGTCCATCGCAAGTGTTGAAGCAACACGCTTTGTCCAAACCTTGGTCCGAGTCCATTGACTGTAAAGAGGTTCTTTGTTTCTCAGAAGTGTTAATAAAATGGTTCAGGAACTCACTTAACAGACTACAAATGTTTTGAATCGTCCCGTTGTCATCTATATCAGTCTGACTGAATACAGTCCAAAAATAATAACATTTCAACTAATTTAGATACATTGAAAAGAGAAAGGAAATCTCCGCTTGGCAGGCACCGCTGTTTAATGATGTTTTGGCTCAACAAAAAGAATTCCAGCCGTGACTGGAGACTGGGGACTGGACTGTGTTCTGTAAATCCTCACAACCTCCAGCCTGCTCTGGGGCCGAGCTCTGGAACACTCTACAGCTTCCATGTGTGCAGACGTGTCAGGGCTAGACTGCGCGTGGGAATCGCTTTGAGTGCCCAAAATCTGGTGGTGAACGGGAGGGCAAGGTATGCGAACAATGGACACAAACTTGTATGCAGTCAGTCAATACAAAATGGACACAACTTCTCCATGCCCAAGAGAGGAGGGGAATGGAGTAACACCTCACGTAGCAGTGAGAACAGAAGCTCTTCCCCTCATACGTGATCCTGAGAAGGTGGACACTGTATTCTGGCACCACTTCTATTGATTGAAACTCAGGCCCAGGGCACAAGTCCTAAAAAAAGAAGCGGGGGGACGCTGTCACCGGACGTGACGTCACGACAGGAAGTGACATCACGAAAGGTGGCTTGCACCATCGGGCTCATTGCCTCCCCTCGCTCACCCCTTAGATGCGATTGCATCTGAGAAGCCAGCACGTGTGCAGCGTGCTGTGAGCTCCGATCTCGTCCTAGAGAGGCCAAAGAGTGAAGTCCAGCTGTTTGGCAGGGGGACGGCGTCCACCCGGTAAAATAAGTGGGGTGACGCTGTCCACCAGCGTGGTATCCCGACTCGAGCCCTGCTCAGGCCATGCAATCAACTGGGGCCTGAGATTCTCTGGGGATAAAGGTGCTATCTGCATTTGTATGGCATGGATTCTGCCACCAGTGTGGCCTCGTAGCACTATCTGCCATCCAGAGCCTTTCCATGTGACTCCACTACAGACCTGTGGCTGGGTCCGCTTGTGATGATCATTTAAGGGGGCTGTGTTCAGATCACACTAATTGAGCTGTGGGTGAGGGATTCTATTGTTTAAGGGTGAAACCTGGAGGGTGCTGACAATTGCTTAGACATCTTCTAGGTCAATAGGCAGGCCCATTGCCTGCCGGATGGAGATATGTGTATGCTTTTGCCTCTTTCTTGGCGGTGGGTGTTATTGAGTACTAGGATAGCTAACTAACTGACATATGTGGGCTTTTTTAATACATTTTAAAAGATTTGTGCTGTGTAAACTGTTGGATATTAATGTGTGGCATGCCACAGTGGGAAGTTTTCATCTGACTATATGGTATATCATGGGGTGCGGTGTTGAATGTATGGAAGGTGGTCTGTTTTGTGTGTTCTGTTGAACTTTTTGTGTGTTTTGTTGCCACCACAGAGATGAGAAGTGAAGAAAACTCAAATTCATGGGACATGCACTGTTCTACTGAGCCAGAGTGTCTGTGCTGTTGTGATTCTGGAGATATGAGGATGAAAGTGTTAACGGCAAGTCCGCCCATGAGGAAGGTGTCTCACTTCCTACATGGAAGAGCTGCATCCTGCTGGGAAGCAGGGGTTTTGCCGCTCACTTGTTCGAACTGGACCAGAACTTCCTTTGGGAAGCAGATTCTCAGAGATCTTTCACGCAGTGAGTACCGTTCCATACACAGAGCAAATATCTCCAGGCTCAGTCATTATGAGTAAGTCTCACTTCTACCAGGGAGCAGAGGTTAGGGAACTCAGTTATGTACAGTGGTGAGAGGTTTCAATCTTTACAAATTACGAGTGAGCTGCCTCCAGTGGTGTGGCAGAAAGTTCAATTATCAGGTGTGAGACTCGCTTCTTCCAGAGATGAGAAGAAAGTCACCTGTGTCAGTTACCCCTAAGATGAAGATGCACCATTACTGGTGCATGAGCACAAATCACAGCAGTGTCTGGTAGCAATGATGAATGTCTACAGCTAAAATGCGAGCTAACCAGAACTGCTTCAGTCCTCACTCCTGAGTGGAGAAACGTAAGCCTCAACCCCACTGATAGCACAGATGTTGTTTGTCTGAAGAGCCGTAATGCCTCATCCGCTAGACTTTGCACCCACTATTGACGTAAGATCTCTGGTGTTGTCCCTCCAGTTGTATTCTCATCATGGACAAAACTCTCTGGATAGCACATGGTAGTGAGACAAGCTCCATCTAGAGTGCCAACTGAGTGATCTCACTTCCTGCATAGAGCCCTTTGAGAGTTTCCCAGTAGATGCGGATATAGTGATAAGGGAATAAGGCTTTCCAAAACTACATACAACTGTTGGTCTTTTGGGGAGAAAATGTGGAGCTTCCCAAACGAAGATGGCGAGCAGGCTACTGTTTGGTTGAATATTCCCATCGCCAAACAATAAGGACCCAGTATCAAACTCTGATTTGCCTGAGAGATACTCTCCCTCTGTCCATCACCACAGCATGGAGTGACATGCGGATATCAGAATGCTACAAGAGAGGCCGCTGTGGTGCAGCAGCGAGGAACACCTAAAGAGCTGCTGCTACATGGGGTGCTAGCACTGGCTCCTGACGGCGGGCGCAAGGCACATGAGCAGATCTGTACTGGTTGGCATTGCTGCATATTATGGGGCGAGGGAGGCTGTGGGACTAGGGTTGAGGTACTTTGGAAGAGCTGTAGTGTTAAGTTGGCAGACAGAGCTGGAGGTGGGATCTGGGAAGCAGTGGAAAAGAAAAGTAGTAGGCGCTTTAACTACCTAGCTGGGTCGTGTGTGCACTGTGCTATGTTGGCAGTGAATTGTGTGTCCGAGGCCCGAGCCCCCGACTTTTTTAAGTTTCGGAGCAGTAGGGGCTCCAGGCTAGTTGTTTGCAGGGAATCAGAGCCCCCCTCCCACCCTTCCTATTCCAAGCAGCTCAGAGACGTCCTCTCAGCTCAGAGGCCTCCAAAGCATGTAGTAACATACGATGCAGCGGTGCAGACCTGTCCCAGAATGCATCGTGCCTGACCCAGTCCCGCTCCCCCAGCCGCAGAAAGGACGCGAGGCCCACCTCCGCGCGCACATGTGCTCTCCAGCCGTGCGAAGGAAGGCTCGTCCCAGAGGATGTGATGTGGCGGAGCGGGATGAGCTCACCCCGTCCGGGAGCTCCCCCCGAGTGCTGCTGAGCTCAGCCCAAATCCAAGGCGTGCAAAGCGCTCCACATGTTCAGCGATGAAGCGCAACCCCAGCAGAGCGGCTTCAGAACAGCCGGTCCATTGGCCCCACGCCCAGGGCGAAGGCTTCCTGCCAAAGGCACTGCTGAGAGCTCGGCCTACACAGGGCGCCTCGTGGTGGGGCTAGTTATGCAAGCTGGGGACTTATGCATGTACAAAGCGCTATAACCATGTGTGTCAGCAGCCCACTTCTTCTGCGCTTGGTACTAACAGGAATAGGCATGCCTCGCAGGTTGGCATGGGCACTACTCATGGCTGGTGGACTCTTCTGGTCAACATCCTCTACCTCCTGCCTGGTAGCTGCAGAGGGGGGTCTGGTGGCATCCTGAAGATGTTACCTGCTGCAGGTGGAGGGGTGGAAGGGCTGGGGTGGTTGTCTTCCTCTGGAGATGTGTATGATGCATATGGCCTCTCCGAAGGCAAGGCCGGGGTGAGTGCCTGCTTTCAAGGGGCGTGATGGGTCTGTGCAGAAGAGGCCTGGGAGTCTGTCTCTCTTTAGACAGTGATGAAAGTGCATGCGCAGGGGTGGGGACGGCTATCATTAGCAAAGATTCTGCATCAGATCTCATGATCCAGAGCCCTAACTCATTCAAAGAACAACAACAGGTGTACCTTGCTGAATAAATGGAAAATGTGGCTTCCCAAGGAATAAAAAAAAAAAACACTAAAAAGGAAATACATAGAATAGCCAGGAGACATCCCTCGTTCTGGCCTCGGGCACTATTACTAGCAACGTTGGACACTGCGGTAACCATAAATACAAAGTACACTGAGTGAAAATATTTGTGTTCACTGTCATGCTTTTGTGTGGTGTGGACACTTGTTTGTTAATTTGCTCTTGGCTTATGCAGTGGCTCCAGGGGGCCCCCTCAGCACAATACTCTGGCTGGAGCGCTCCTGATTGAGTGTGGGGGGCCCTCCGTGTACCTTACAGCCCCCTCCCCCCCCCCCCCCCCCAAGTTGTACTATGCCAGTGGGCGTATATGTACATTTACCCTGTGACATCATGGCTACATCAAAACATGGAACCTTGACAGCTTCATACTGCAACTTTCACTAAATGCCAAGTCACTTTAATTCTCCGTGGACCCCAAACTCACTCTCAAGGAACACGAAGCCAAAAAACTCAGAGGGCCTGGTACCCACTCTCTCCTCTAAAGAAAGTGAAACCGTTTCTTAAATAAAACAACTTCAGAACTGGTGGTCAATCACTCATCCTCACACAGCTGGATGGGGTAACACCCATCTCCATGGCCACCAAGACTCCACACTGGCAGGGGCATAATGCTGGCCTCTGCACCCTTGTAGTGCAAGGACGCCCAAACTCTTCAGGGGCCCCCAAAATTTCAGGGGGCTTCCCTTAAGCCCAGAGCCAATTAATATCTAGGAGACATGGGAGACTGAGGGCCCCTCTTTATTTTCTGCAGGGGAGAGCCATCCTTTTGCTTTACACCATTACTCACTGGCACCCTACAACGGCATCAAACGTGCTCCTGCATGTCTCATACAGGTTGTAAAGAAATATGATCATGTCACCCCCATGCTGATGGAAATCCATTGGCTCCTTTTGGTGGCCAGCACTATCTTCAAAACAAGCTGCAGAATTTAAAAAGCCAACACCCCTGCACAAATGAGCACTCCAGCTTTTCTTGCAGACATGCTCCTATACCAGTGGTTGTTGGCACAACCACAGCCAGGACACTATCAGAATGCAGACAAAGACGTGTAAAAAAGAAAAAAGTATGGCAAAAGGCCTTTTTTTCATCTATGCATCCTGGATCTGGAACAAAATCTCCACATTCATCAGGACCACTCCAAGGCTGTTCCAAATTTAGGAAAGAATTGAAGCCCATTGAACATCACATGCATTAATGGTTCATATACACCAGCTACCTTTCCTGTCATCCGTTGACTTTATGCGTGCCTTTGACCCTGTACAGCAGTCAGCTGCTGTTTGGCTAGGGTTGCGCTATAGAAATACGACATACATACATAAAAGGATGATTGCATTCATGCAATACAATGTAAACTATGAGTTGTAGTACATTGTCATAACATCTGGAAGCTTTATATCTTATTTAGATGATTAATGGATGTTTATGCAAATGATTGCAGGAACTATTTTCCTCCCGAGGCAGATTACACTCTGTCTGGACAATCAAAAAAGGTGCTAAAGATTTACCTTTACATTTGAATGTTAAAGTTGCCTTTCTTCTAGGGTGTGACTGACCATCTGTTGCGCCTTTCACCTCGATAAGACCAACTGAATCCAGCACACTTCTCAACAGAATGGCCTTTCAAGGGAACATCCAGTGAATGGCATGACGTTTTAAACAAGCATTGGCAAAGCCACTAGCTCTAGCCTTTGAAACCTATTGGCTTCAATGGTAAGCAATGGGTGGATTCCAAGCCCCTCTATGCTTATGGAAAACCACAATATGACTCACAAGAGATAGCGCATGTAGACTTGATGTAAAAACCACCACAGAATATCAACAAATTGGAAATTCTAGTGCCCTGGGCCTACTGCATTGTGGTGCCTCCCCACGCTTCCCCAAAAATATAATCCCTTTTGTCCTGGATTATTTATGATGCAAGATTTGGTTAGCAGGACTAGGCTGTATTAAGCTTATATGATGGCCGCAACCTCATCGCATTCTAATTGCCAGCATCCAGTGCAGACCACGATCAAACACCCTATTAAAAAGTGCCGTCCCTAGTGTAGGAATGAACCTGAGCCTGCTCAGTGGACAGCACCGCAGTGAAAGATTTCAGACCACTGCTTTGTCTTTTACTGAAAGCACACCTGATTTTTAAGGCATGGGGCAGATATACACTGCAGGAGAGTAAAGTATGTAAATGTGCGTGCCTTTGAGGATCCCTGGTCATTAATGCCTCAGAGATGGCACATTCATTGTACACACGTTCTAGGGCAGAGGTCTTCATACTTTTGAATGCCGAGACCCCCCTGTCAACATTTTGAGGCGTAAGGACACCCTCCTGACAAAAAATTCTAAACCTGTAGGCAGGGCTACTAGAATTATGAGGCAGGTGAGGACCAAATTACGCGACAGACTTGACTAAATTGTGTGGGAAGAAAATGTAAGTGATGGTATGTGATGCCGCGTATTTTGGGATAGCATTACTTCATTATTTTGATATTTTTTACACTGTAACACTGAGGAAAGATTTCACCTCATCAGTCCCGTTTATAACCAAAATACAGCAATTAACAGCAGAAAGACTTCTAGTCAACCTTTGAGAAGGGCCTTCCACTCCGCAGGAATAGGTGCTGCCACATTAGAAGCTCACCTGATCCTGGCCAGGAGAAGCATGGGTCCCTAAAAAAACAGGCGGTTTTGTGCAGCGCTAAGCAGTTTACCCATGCAGCTTTCCTCTCACCCCCTCCCTTCCATCCCTCTCTCCTCTCCTAACCCGAGATCCCACTTTGCAGGCCATTTTCTTTTACCCCTTTTTACAACTTCTGAACTCTCCCCATTCAACCTCTCACTTCACCTTTAATTACCTATTGCCATTCTGTCTTTTCACTGCCCTCATCTCTAACAGTCTCTCGCATTTATCTCATGGCCTCTCTGGTCCCGTCACCTCCCATGCCCCTCAGCACTTCTCATTCACCTCGTCTCTCCATTCAAATTTTTTTCTATTTGTATCTTACACCTCTCCAGTCCCCCCATTCAACTTTCATATCTCCTCTTTGTTTTAACAAAATCCCTCACCTTTGGCTCACACTCACTTCTTGCGTGTCCACACTTCTCTTCGGCAATTCACATTTCTCTTCATCCCTGACCTCTTCAATCAAATTCTCTCACTCCCTTGCTGTCCTCTCTCATCATCTCATCTCTCCTCACCAAGCATACAGGTCGGACCCCTATGCTCCTTTCGGCCTGTGCCACTCTGCTTATTGTTCCCTAATACAAGAAGGCAGGAGTTGTCTGTCTCACTGTTTTGATGCAGGCTGCGTCCACCGTCACCACCACGTCCACCACCACCACCACATTCAATACCACCACCACCACGTCCACCACCACGTCCACCATCACCTCACTCTATCTGTCGCCCTCACTATCTATCTGTCACCCTCACTATCTATCTGTCACCCTCATTATCTATCTGACGCCCTCACTATCTATCTGTCGCCCTCACTAGCTATCTGTCGCCCTCACTATCTATCTGTCGCCCTCACTATCTATCTATCGCCCTCACTCTATCTATCGCCCTCACTCTATCTATCGCCCTCACTCTATCTATCTATCTATTGTCATCACTCTATCTATCACCCTCACTCTATCTTTCTATCGCCCTCCCTCTATCTATCGCCCTCCCTCTATCTATCGCACTCATTCTATCTATCTATCGCATTACCACGGTATCACTCAGCATCACTCAGGGGCACCACAACATCTCTATGCGCTACCACAGCATTACTGAACACCACAGCATCACTCGTCGCCACCACATCACTCAGCCCCACCACAGCATCAATCTGTGCATCCATTCAACAACAACTGGTTCAAATATGTTCTCTCAATGTTTCAAGCTTTATTACAAATGTCACAAAAAGATGTTAGATGGATTTTCATCACAATAAAATACACTGAACATAATCTTCACAAAAGTTATTTACAAAAGTTTAAGCTATTGCCATTATAAATTACAATAGCTTTTATTTAAGTATTAATTATTAAAAAAAAATAAAAGCCATTGTTATTTGTAATATCAATACATCTAAGTCACGTAAATAAAACACAGATTGCATTACAAATGCTATAGGTGTCACATTTGCTAAAGTTAAAACTATTGGCATTGTAAATGATAAAACTATTAATTTCACTATTTTCAAAACCAACACATAAATAAAAAATGTGTCATTTACAATACCAATAGCTCAAACTTTTCTAATGCGAGACCTATTGCATTGCAAATGCTTGTTCTTTTAGCAACCCTACTTTATATTCCTTTTCATTAAATGCATTCTCACTCTACAGCAGTTATTGTAAAATACAAATGTAAGGAACAGGCAGAGTGGGGGCCCAGGGGGTACTGGACCAAGGAAAAAAACTAAGCCTCTGTAACCAGTTTACAAAGGCATGTAAATATGCAAATGGACTTTAAAGACCTGTGAAAAACTCAGCGGCTGGAGATGACTCCAGACACTGCCCAGCCGAGCCCACATCTCGAGTTACACTGCAACAGCAGCCGGGCTTGAGAGACACACGAGGGAGGAGGGGGGCTGAAGCCCTTAGGCCTGGGCAGAAGTATGACTGTGAAGGCGCGACCCCCTTTGCATCGCTCCACTGCCACCCTGGGGGTCGCGCCCCACAGTTTGAAGACCCCTGTTCTAGGGGGATCATTGTCAGGGAACCTACTGAGAGCAAGTTTGCCTATTTGCCCAGTGCTTCGTTTTTAAATGAATGAGTGCTGGTGACCAAAGCTCTGCTCAGAAACCTGCGGCTGGTGCTATCACATGCAGCTCGCCAAATGCCAAGGCTGCATAGTCTGAAATCCTCCTCATGCCTCTTTAATCAACTACCAGACACACTGTTGCCCCTTCATCTCACTCCCTTTGTGACGATTTTCTGCCTTTCTCTTACTCTGTCCTCTTTTTTTGTTTTTCCTTCTTTTGCCTTCGGGGAAATGTCCTAGGAGGAAAAATAAGTGCCCGTCCCCAAATATAAGTGCTGGTGTGCCCCACGGGTTGCCACCAGTTCAAATTAAGCGATGTAAATTTGCCCCTATGGCTGGTTGGTAATATGGTACTGGGCAAAAATTACTGTTTTAAGGAACAAGGGTCCCTAACAAAAAATATATGTGGAAATTCATCAATATAGAGATACAATGATGTCTAAATTTCGACTGTCCAACTGGAAATTATTTTTTAATGAGAGGGTGAATACGGAAAACATACAAGTGGGGACATGTTTAACATAAAGAAGGGGAAAAGGCTCAGGCACTACAAGAAGGTGTGGCCAAAAAGGTGGTTATGGTGGTTAGGCCAACATCAAACAAATATGTGAAAAGCACTCTCACAACCAATAATACATGTATACATTTATGTCAGAGTGCACAAACTCGACGACATTTCGATCCCTTTAGGTGATGCTGGGATCATCTTCAGGACAGAGCAAATGGGTGCCTGAGGCAATTGCCTGGGACTTAAAACGGAGTCGCAACGGATTGTTAGATCTGGGTAGATTTAACCTCATCACTGCGGCACGAATTCCGCCGCAGTGCTGAACATTCCTATCGCGGGCGTGGTCATGACGGCTCCCGGCCGTCATCAGCACACGCCCACCGTGACTCACGACGGCCGGGAGCCGCCATGAGCATGGAAGAGGTTAAGAAGCAGCATGGTTCAGTTCGGGATAGTCCTATGTGGACTCCCATTTGCATTACTATGCAGTTATATGTTTTTAACACAGACCCTTGTAAAGCAACATATCACCTGTTGCACTATTATACTGATACATGCATCCCTCATTGTTATCTGTAAAGCGCCAATGCCAATATGGTGGAAAGAGCGCTATATGAAACCATAAAACAAATACATAAATTAAGTTACAATGCTGGCCAACAAGTTTCAGTGGCAATTCATTTCTCAAGTACTGCCACCTGGATCAAATTAGAAGTATTACACTAAAACACTGATGAGCAGTGAGTCTTAATCTTAATCACAGCCATTTTTTCATGAGACAATACAATGTAACACTAAACCATTCCCCACCTCCCTCTGGCCAAGAGCCGGCATTACTGTCCATCATTACATCCACTTTAACATGTAGAGACCAACAGTTTTGAAATTGTCCATGTGGCGGTGATGGGGGCCGGGGTGGTTTGATTTTCAATTTGTTTACTTTTCGTTGCAAACGCCTCTGCTGCATTGCATGTCCATGTATGAGTGACATTTTTCAGGTCACTGCCCAATTCTGTACGTGTACATTGAGCGAAGGCCTGCTGGACTGGCCTAGCAGGAAGCCTCTCCCCTTCCTAGCAGATTGTAACTTTCGAAAGACTACTAAAGAAGGAGCAGCACCAGTGTAGGAGCAAGTATCCTTCTTTCAATACAGTGCAGACCGACTACACTGTGCACAGTATCTTCTATAACAGTTGCAGTGTGGGTCCCAGCAGCCACCGGGTACTGCAACAACATGCAGCGCATTATCTTCCTCTTATTCTAGCACACCTAGCGCCTCGATTGACATCATCTTGGGGACGCCACGAGCGTCACGTCTGCTGCCTCCTTCCGTTCCGCTTGCTCCATCCACTGCTTCGAGTATCCCGCACCCATCACTGCACTGCTGCCGCTGCAGCCTCTCCTGCATCTGTCAAACCCAGCAGCAGCCGCTCTGCCTGCGACCGCCTGCCAGCCAGACCGTATTCTGGGAAGAGCAGCAACGGCGGGGTTACCTAGGGAGCCTGGTAGCATGTCACCACCATCAGAGCCGAGAGCCCAGCTCAGCAGAGAGCGCTGTTAAATATAATTACCTGAGGGGATGAGAGCGGGAGAAACCACTCGAAGGGAGGGCTGCAGTAGGTGGTTTCTGCAGCCAATAGAATCCCAAAGCAGGACCCGGCTGATGATGCTTGACCTCAGAGACCCCGGATTGGACAGAGAGCCTCACTCCATCAACGGCCAAGGGGGGGAGAGGAGTGGTATTTCACACTCAGTTGGAATCTTTTACTATAAATAACCTTTTAAAGATATTTACAGAGGTAGAGACACAGGGAATGTGTATGGTGATAAAATGTGTGTGTAGTGTGTGTGTGTGTGTGTGTGTTTACTAATTCGGGTGTTGCAGTGATGATTTGTATGTCCTATAACTGTGTATATTTGAGTATTTATCCTCGTGTGTGTAGTGGTACTGTATGTATATGTGTCTCTGCAGATGCATGTGCACTGTGATAATAAGCTTTTGCCTATACCTGTCTGTCATGTTAGGTTACAGAAACTGAATATATCAAAATGTTTGTTAATTTAATGATGCGAGTTAAGCTTACTGTTTATGTGATGCCCTCAAAACGTGCACTGGAAAAGCCAAAAGGTCTCACCTATGCAAGAGCTATTGGCTGTGTCATTGTGCTTTAGCCATGTTGTACACCAGTGTGGGTGCTGTTCAGCATAGCTAAAAGTTAGTGAAGCAGAGGAGAATAGCATGGAATTCCGTAAACTGGAATGGCGTTGAGTGGAGTAGAGTGTGATACAGTGGAGTAGCAGAGAGTGTTGTGTATTGGAGTGACATAGAGTGGAGTTGCATACAGTCATGTAGAGTGGAGTGGCGTAGAGTGGAGTGGACTGGTGTAGAGTGGAGTAGCATAGATTATTTCAGAGTATAGTTGCGTAGAGTGCAGTGGAATAGAATTCAGCAGAGTACAATGCAGCATTGTAGAATTCAGTGGCGTAGATTGCAGTGGTGCAGAGTAGAGCGGTGTAGACTGCAGTGGTGTAGAGTGCAGTGGTGCAGAGTAGAGTAAAGTGTTGTAGAGTGCAGTGGCATATAGTGGTGCAGACTATAGTGAAGTCAAGTGCAGTGGAGTAGAGTGTAGTGCTACAGAGCTCAGTGGCATAGAGTGGGGTGATGTAGAGTAGCATAAAGTGCAGTAGCATAGACTGCATTGGCATAGAATTCAGTACTGAAAAATAGAGTGGCATAGAGTGCAGTATTGCACAGTAAAGTGTCTTAGAATACAGTGGTTTAGCATGCAGTGGCATAGAGTAAAGTGGTGTTGGGTAAAGTGCTGCAGAGTAGAGTCGAGTGCAGTGGCATGGAGTGGACTACAGTGGACTGGTGTAGAGTGATTTTGGTGTAGAGTGTTGCAGAGTATAGTGGCATAGATTGCAGCGGCAGAGAATTCAGCGGCTTGCCGTGCAGTGTCAAAGAATGCAGTGGTGCAAATTAGAGAGCGGTGCAATAGAGTGAAGTGATGTAGTGTTGCAGATTGGAGTGATACAGAGCTGAGTGCATTGCCAATAGGTAACATACACATATATGTATTTTCATATACTGTGCTGTGAAAACCAATGTTTTTTTCCACCTGTGACTGATTGAATTTGCTTCCTAGTTTCCCCTGTACTGTGCTTAGGCCTGCAGGGGCAAGCCCCCAGCACATACCCTCCCTTTTTGATTTTTAAAGTTAAAAGGCAACGTACACATTCAAAGGCTAAGCAGAGTGTGTTTAAAACACTACTTCACCTGTTTAAACTGTGATTAGAAAGTGTATGTACCACTCCTTTTTGGCTAGAAAAAAGTGATTTCTTCAAGTGTGTGAAAAGCAGTAGATTTGTACCTTACCTGCATTGTATGTATGTATCGAGATAGGTGTATTTCATGATATAAATATGAATAATATTATGCACTTATGTATCTACATATTTATTACATTACTCCCACTGTAAAAAAAAACCTTTACTCTCTCCAATGCACTCCACTATATTCCAATCTATATCATGCAATACAATAGAGTACAGTGGTGCAGAGTAGAAGAGGGTGGCAGGGAGTGCAGTGCCATAAAGTGGTGCAGAGTGGAGTGCCGTAGAGTGTAGTAGCATAGAGTGGAGTGATCCAGAGTGCAGTGGCATAGAGTGCAGTGATTGCATTATAGAGTGGCGTAGAGTGCAGCAGCATGTGAAATAGAGTAGAGTGGTGCAGAGTAGAGTATAGTGCCGTACAGTGTAGTTGCATAGAGTGTAACAGCATTAAGTGGAGTGCTACAGAGTGGAGTGGCATTAACTGCAGTGTTGAAGATTAGAGTGTCGTAGAGTGCAATGGTGTAGAGGGGCATAGGAGTAAATCAGCATATAATTTAGTGGCTTACATCCAATGCAGTGGAGTAGATTAGAGAAGTAGAGTGTCGTATAGTGCCATGGTGTCGAGTGCATTGGCGAAGAGTACAGTGGCGTAGAGTAGAGTGGTTGTAGAGAGCAATGGCTAAAGTATATTGGTACAGAGTAGAATGCAGTAGCATAGACTAGAGTGGTCCAGGGTAGGGTGCCGTGGCATTGAGTAGAGTGTAATGGCACAGTGGTGTAGAGTGAAGTGGAATAGAATGCATTGATGTAGATTATTGCAGAGTTCAGTGGCATACAGTGAAGCGGCATAGAATTCAGTGGCTTACAATGCAATGTCATAGAATGCAGTGGAGTAGATTAGAGAGCAGTGGCATAGAGTGCAGTGGTGCACAGTGAAGTTGTGCACAGTAGAGTGGCATAGAGTGCAATGGCATAGAATATAGTGGTGTAGAGTACAGGGGCATAGAGTGCAGTGGTTCAGACTAGAGCAGAGTGGCCCAGAGTGCAGTGGTGTAGAGTGCTGCTGTGTGGAGTGGTGTAGTGTGCAGTGACATAAAGTGGAGTTATGCAGAGTGCACTGGCATGGAGTGCAGTAGCACAGAGTAGAGTGGCTTAGTGATCAGTGGTGTAGAGTGCATTGGCGAAGTGTGCAGTGGTGTAGAGTGGTTGTAGAAAGCTGTGGCACAGAGTACATTGGTGCAGAGTAGAGTGCAGTGGTTTAGAGTCGAGTTGGGTAGAGTGGAGCTGCATAGAGTAAATTGTTTCAGAGTAGAGTAGAGTAGTGCATGGTAGAGTGCAATGGCATAGAGTAGAGAGGCATAGAGTTTAATGGCGCAGAGTAAAGCAGTGTAGAGTGCAGAGGTACAGAGAAGGTTAGAGTGGCATACGGTGGATTGGCATATAGTGCAGAGGTGTGTAGAGTGGAGTGCTACAGAGTAGAGGGCAGTGGTGTAGAGTGCATCAGCATAGAGTGCATCGGCATAGAGTGCAGTTACATAGAGTGCAGAGTTGTATTGAGTGGCGTAGGTTATAGTTGTGCAGAGTAGAGTGGAGTGGCCTAGACTGGAGAAGTGTAGAGTGCAGTGGTAAAGAGTTCAGTGGTGTAAAGTACTGTGGCGTAGAGCGCATTGGCATAGAGTAGAGAGGTGTAGAGTGCAGTTGCATAGAGTGGAGTAGTGCAGAGAGGAATAGAGTGCAGTGGCATGGCGTAGTCTAAAGTGGAGTGGAGTGGTGCAGAGTAGAGTGGAGTGGCGCAGAGTGGAGAATGCATGGTGTGGTAGCACACCGCCATATCAGTGAACACATTTTTTATTGAAATGACAATTACATTTGCACAGACATACAGTTTTACTAATAAAACTATACAGCGCACAAACAATGTGTGGAAATGACTTCACGTAGTGAACTGATTTGTTTTTAATCATATTGAAGTATTTGTTTCCAACACACTTCAAAATTAACAGAAAATGTGCTTAATTTATGCTTTCCTAAAGCTTATATTCCGAAATACTTGCATTTCATTTAAATGTTGTTGTGTGCTAGAAAAAAAACCTTTCCTACCCCCAGTATCGAGCAAGATTGTCACATAAATCATTTCACTTTGAGGTAAGAGAAAGAAAATTAAACACCAATCTCACTCAGAAGACAGAGCCTGACATTTGATCTCTGTCATTGACTGCACAGCAAATTTGACACGGTAAAAAAACAAGATTTACAGGTCTGTTTACCAAAATGAGCACTTGTTGAAAAGTACAAGGCGAGTAGCATGAAAAGACTTTACTCCTTGGGAGGAACACACTCACACTGGACAGCCTAAAACAAATAAAACCAGGAAATAGAAAGCCAGAAAAGGTGAGCTACATACCACAAAGCAAATGGTAAGCTACTGGCAGAATGTATTCCCAAGGAAGCTTTCTGAATGTCCTCAAGATGTCTTTAGCAAGGGGCGCAGTGACGGAGAAGGACTATGGCGCGGGACCACGGATTTTAAGAGACACTCGTATACAATAAAGCAGTGTACCAACGGACTGCATCTCCACTGTATACGTAAACTAGGAAGTAACAGTACTGAGTCCCTGCGCCGGCAGCCCCAACCAACTTGAGATCTTCTTCTTCCTTTTAATACGACACATAGATGAATTGCGCAAAGTTCCATTGACAAAGGACACGCTGTGATCACCTTGCTATTCATTCGGATGAAGTCCTGAGTCTCACATGCCTGTTTTGTTTCCATCATAAACAACGCTATTGATGCTGTTCAATTGATCTGGACCATCATATGATCCCTATAATCGCACTTTCTTTTAAAAAAAAGGATAAATACTCATTGTGCTCTTTTGTTTTCTGTCCAGTTTGATCCCCGGGTTCTGCACTAAATGGTGAACAAGGTCCTGATGAAGGTGGCTTGAACCACCGAAACGCGCGTAGACCTACAAGGGCCGTTATTCCTTTTCTGTAGCCCTTGAACAATTTTAGCTGTGTTATCTAGCTAATTGTTTACCAGTTCCTTTTTTCATCTATGTATGAGGTTTGACTGTAGTATGATTGGTAGCACGAGAGTAAGTTGCTTGTATGTCTGATACCATTGGGGATATATATATATATTTAGTTGTTGCCTATCTTTATGATTCTTTTATCTCTTTCATGAATTTGTATAATTAATTGATGTGTTGTCCATAGAATTGTTTGATTTATAACGATGTTTATATGAATTTATATTTACCAAAAAAAAGAAGTAATAAATAGTATTTTTTGAATGATTTTTGTTTAGCATTATTTTCCTTCTGTCACTAGCCTTTGATATGAATTGATGTATGTACATAAATGAAGTATATGGCCACTGAAGGGATTTTTTCTATTTTTGGTTTTTTGTCTTTAGCAAACCAGACAGCTGTGCTGCCTGGTAGGCTTCAACTTAAAATCAAACTGCTTAACTAAGTTTGTTACACTGTAACATCTTATGTACTTTTAATAATGTGTCAACAATAGCATCACACATATGGCAGATGTGTTGTATTAACATCATGTTTTTGCGGGTCATTAAATAGTGGTTTAACAAAGTACAGACAGAAGGCCGACAGGTTTCTCATAAGGAAAGAAAGCTGAAATACACAATCTGTGGTAAACTGAAACTTACTAACAGTGAAAGGTTAACCAATAAAATTGGAACAGTTTAAACACACACACGCACACACATACACAACATACCTCTTATTATGAGGACCGGCCATTGCCCGTAATGAAGTGTGTATTTACTGTTATAAACACACGCACGCTCTGATAGTAGGGTAGGTTGTGAAGCGGACCGATGCGAATATAACTGCACTTTTCGTTTTTTGATACACTTTATCAAAAGTACCTAAACACACTACAGGACCTGCCCTCCTGATGCACCATTACACCCTCCCCCAACACCGCAGTGCCTGTGTATTTATGGTAAGATCCGACTTTCCACTGAAAATGCATTTAATTTTTTGTTTTGCCAATAACGTTGGCACTGGTTGACACATCAGCATGAAACATTTTGAAAAACAAATGTTTGTCCACTTTTGGTTTCTGTATGGAAAGATTTTTGCAGATGTGTTGGCAATCAAAAGTGGGAGTAGCAAAAGTAACATTTCGATGTTTAACTCCCATAGGATTCCTTGCTCCTTGAAACAGAAAAAAACATCTTTAACGGAATTCCGCCAAAGTTTGCAAGTAAGTAGAACTTTACTACTGGAAGTACCTTTGCTGCATTTGATGTAAAACCGTTTAGCACTTTTTAAAGAAATTTGTGTTTAAAAATTTTTCCACCTGGGCATGAAGTGGTTACACTTTAGAGATATTTGAATGGTTCATCTGCAGATCGTCTGCAGTGTTGCTAATTGACAGAAGATTTATGAATCTAACAGAAATGAATAAATAAAAGGCAGAGGGAAAGTCACATATTTAACTCTCTTTTTACTGCCGCCCCCACGTCATAGATCAGCAGGAAACCTACCATGCCAAACCCAAATCAGATGTGCATTTTTTTTTTAACAATTTGTGCAGATTCGTGGAACTGTGCCAAGAGGGAGAAAATGTGGAAATGACGTGAGCCAATGAATTGGATGTTGTGAAATTGTTAAAGTTCAATGTGTCATTCGGGGGAGGGGGGTTGGGCGGGGGATGTACCACTCAATATTAAAATGCACAGAAATCCCCAGAGCGTGCACAATCATGATGTTCCAGACAGGCGATAGAGAATCCAGCTGCTGCCATTACAATAGAAGGGAAAAACGAAGAGGAAGCCACACAATGAACAGGGAAGTGCAGAGTTTAGCTCTCGCCCTTAGAAGTGCTTTGCAGAAATAGGTTTCGTTTTTTTTGGAAAGGTATAAGGGGCTAATCTACTTACTGTTTGAAGAAAACACTCATTTTAAGACATCCCTGCATGTTACTTTTGATGCAACTGAATGCTAGACTCTCACATCCATATCTAGGTACTCTGATTTTTATTTCTGCATAATTATTATAACTTACTGGCAGGCAATCGCTTTCAAATTAACCCCCCCCCCCCCAACTTGCTTAAAGTCTAGAGGCATCTGCATTACTTTGTCTATACATAAGTCTACTAGGTTGTTTCCGCAGTTCATGTAAGCAGTATCACAACATCACCAGACAGAGCAATTTCATCAGTTGTTAGCCTTATTATAAAAAACTCTCCCATAACACTGTTTTACACTGATGTCAGCCATGGCAGAGAGTATTTAACCTCTTCCGTCAGTCTTTTGTATTTGAATTCAGACTGCTGTTCGCTTCCAAAATGATGCATTTGGAATGGCTCCAAGCTAATCCAGATCTAATCAGGGGATTCTTAGTTAGTACTGGAGACAAGCTTCATTACAGTTTAAACCCACAGATCGCAGTGCCTTCTTCCCATAACATATACCTATGGAGATCAAAGACACCAATAAAGAACTAGAGTGTTCACCTACTCACAGATTGTGCCAGCACTGAGAAACACGATGCTGGAAAAGACTGCTTTAGAATCATTCACTTTCATGTGCAGAAGTCTAAATATGTACGTGCAAATGGTTCTCATCTCTGTTGCCACAAGTTACGGAATAAACAAGTCCCTTAAAATATTCCTTATATGTGTGCATTATACATTTAAAGTGTTCCCAGTCTATGAAAAGTATGTTGTCTAAGACCTCTTTCACTATATTTTATACTGGTTGCCTCACTGCTGTGTGTGGATTACAGGAGTACTCATTTAAAATATGTAAGTAATATGACCCTAGAGAGGAGGGCAATCCCATTTAGTTATTAAGCCACAGGGGCCAGGGCAAATCCCAGGGTCCTTCTCCAAATTAATCTATCGATACTTAGGCGTGCCTTCGCGTGGACAAATACGTAAATGAGATCCCTAACAGATGGGGTGAAATTTGCAAAGTTGTTTGTTAAATGATACTATTTATGATTATCTCTCCTCTTCTTTGCTGATTTAATAGCAGCCCCACTGCTTTCTCGTCGCGCTGAATACGAGCGCTGGACGGTAACTTTTTTTAAAAACACCCCTCCCATCCCGCCCTGCAGACTCCTCCCACCTCCCTCGTCACAACCTATTTATACGTTCTCCATGCGTCAGCGCAGCGGACGAGCGCAGCGGGCGCGCCGTAAACGCGCCGGAGTTGCGCCTGAGTTAAGCCCGTCTGCGCGCGGCCGGACGGGCCCAGGGGCCATATCCCCTGCCTCTTTATTGTCATATACATCTGGACAACTCCTTTCCTGCACTGCCGCTGTACCCCTCCCCCCTTTCCTCATGCAGCACCTCGTTACACTAGGCATCTATGTCCCTCACTTAGACCGTGTCACTTCTCCGCGCTCTACGCCTCCCTTGCCTGTTCTGGACATCAGACTTCCCTCTATTACAACCTCATTGCCTACTCACACTGCCTCTGCCTACCTCCTCAACACTCGCTCGGCAGGCAAGCATCATCTGGAATTGTTCAACCTTCTCACCACTGACTCCCCTGATATTCTGTTTTTAACGGAAACATGGTTCACTGAGGCCTCTCTCCCTGACATTCTAGCCAACCTCCCCGACTCTTATTATGCCTTCCGGGCTGACCGCCCCGACGGCAAGACCGGGGGGGGTGTTGCTATGATTGCCCGATCCACCCTTCAATTCCAGCTCCTTTCTCAACCTTCCATAGCTGGGGTGGACTTTCTGGTCGCCCGCTCCACCAACCTTTCCGCGCCTCTCACTGTCGTCCTTGTTTATCGCCCCCCCCTGAGTATGCCTCTGTTTGTGGCCTCCCTGCAGGAACTTCTCGCTACTCTTGTAGTTAACAACTCTTCTGTTCTCCTGCTAGGTGATTTTAATTACTGGCCAGGTGATCCCAGGGAGGATCTAGCGTCCAAGGACTTCACGGCCACTCTTTTATGTCTCAATCTCAAGTCCCACGTATTGACCCCTACACACAATCTCGGACACACTCTGGACCAAGTCTGGTCATCCCCGGACATAGTTTCTCCCCCCAGCATCCTCCTTTGTACTTGGTCCGATCACTCTCTCATTTCTTTCACTATTAACATTGGTTCCCCTCACAAACACCCCCGCCCCAAGAACGTCTTTGCGCGTAGCTGGAATCGTGCTGACCTGTCTTCCCTCTCTCACTCCCTTGCTTCTTCCCCCCCTGACCTCAATGGCATTTCCCTTGATTCACAGGCTGCTGCAGTTGGCAACTGGCTGTCGTCTGCCTGCGATCTAGTAGCCCCCCTCAAGCTAGTTAAGTCCATTCGCCCACACGAGGCTCATCGTTGGTTTAACTCTGAGCTTAAGATCCTCAAATTGGAACTCAGACGCTCTGACCGCCTTTGGCGCCGTAGCTACTGCCCTGACCTCAAGGAGAAATATAAATCTCTTCTTAAAGAGTACAAGAAAACCATCCTCGTGACTAAGTCTAAGTACTTCTCCGAACAAGTAATCCTTTCGGCCAACAAATCTAAAGAGATTTTCTCCTTGGTCAACAATTTGGCTACTTCCGATCGTGCTTGCCCTAACTTTCTTCCTTCTCAGGCCCTCTGTACCTCTTTAAACGACTTCTTCATTGAGAAGATCGTCAAAATTAAATCCAACATTTCTATCACTCCTTTTACTCCACTTCACTCTGTCCCCTCTGTCCCCTCTGTGTCTAATTCTTCCTTTTCCTTTTTTCCACCCCTTTCTCTGGATTCCTTTTTAGTTCTGCTCACAAAAATCAAGTCCGGCTCTCCTACTGACTGTGCCCCTGCTCGCATTCTTAAAACTCTATTTTCTTCTTGCCCTGCTACCCCTCTTTCCCTCCTTAATGCTTCCCTCTCCACTGGATCGGTCCCTTCTTCATTTAAATCTGCTATTGTTTCCCCCATACTTAAAAAACCTGGTCTTGATTCCTCCCTCCCTTCCAACTTCAGGCCTATCTCTCTCCTTCCCTATCTTGCTAAAATTCTGGAATCTTACGTCACTTCTTGTCTTTCTACTTATGTTGAGCAGAACCAACTTCTCGCTTCTCACCAAGCGGGTTTTCGCTCAGGTCATTCGACCGAATCTGTGGTGCTCGCCGTTCTTGACGAACTGAAAGCCAAGGCTGACACCAATTCTCCCCAAGCCTTGGTCCTCCTCGACCTGTCCGCTGCGTTTGACACGGTCGACCATAACATTCTTTTGGACCGTGTCAGCGCAGCGGGCATTAGAGGCGCTGCCCTCTCCTGGATCATGTCCTTTCTAACAGGACGTTCACAAGCTGTTCACCTCCCCGGTTTTTCTGCCCTCCCCCTCCCGGTGCCCTGTGGGGTTCCCCAAGGTTCTTCCCTCTCTCCTCTTCTCTTCAATCTTTATATTCACCCACTTATCTCTTCTCTTCTTCAGCTGGGGGTCTCGGTGTTTAATTACGCAGATGACCTCCAGCTTGTCTTTGACCTTTCTTCTTCTTCTCACTCCCTATCCTTTTTTCGTTCCACCATGGTCTTTATTTCTGGGTGGATGGGCGCCAATCACCTCAAGCTCAACCCAGATAAGACTGAGCTTGTCCTGATTGGCGGCTCATCCAGCCCATGGTCCTCTGCTTTTTGGCCCCCCTCCCTTGGTCCTCCTCCCACCCCGGTTGCCTCCGTCAAAACATTGGGCATTAAGGTCAGTCAGGACCTGTCCATGCATGGCCAGGTCAGTGCTGTAGTATCTTCCTGTTTTCTTTCCCTTCGGTTGATCCGAAAAATCTCTCGTTTCTTTTCTCTTGAATCCCTTAAAATTATAATTTCTGCCCTCATCACTTCCCGCCTGGATTATGGAAACAGCTTGTTCGTGGGCATCCCGGCCTACGAAACTCGCCGCCTTCAAGCAATCCAAAACCAGGCTGCCCGTCTCATCTTTCACTTGCCCAAAACTCATCACATCACTCCTGTCCTCAAATCCCTTCACTGGTTACCCATTCTGCAGAGATCCTTGTTCAAACTAGGCTGCCTTGTTTACCGGGCCCTTGATCGCTCTGCACCGGCGTTCATCAACTCTCTTATCTCCTCCCACACCCCTGTCCGCACTCTCCGCTCATCTTCTTCTGCCCTTCTCACGGTCCCCCGTTTCCGCAAAACTCGCACTGGTGGGTCTAGATTTTCTGTTCTTGCACTCCGGTTTTGGAATTCCCTCCCTCTCTCTATGCGTTCTATTCCTATTTTTTCACACTTCCGCAAAGCGCTCAAAACATTCTTGTTTGCCTTGGCCTACTCCTGTTAACCCCCCCTGGACTCGTTTGTTCTGCTCCCCAGACCCCTCAGCGCCAGGAAGCCGCTTGGCCATTGTGCGCTCTATAAATAATTTCATTCATTCATTCATTATCAACGAGAGAGGTAGGGCTCGAGTCAACACTCCTGTGCCCCATAAGGTTTATAAGAATCACCAGAGGAGTGCTTATGTGCAATTTAGAATAAGAATACTAAAACAAAAATAAATAGAAAATGAAAAAAGTGGCAGTTTATTCCCGGACCCCTACCTGAGTCAGGTAGTCCTGTGTTCCAGCATGTCTAATCCTACTAGCCAGGAGGCGATCACCCTGTGGACCGGAATGACTGAATCCGACAAGGCAAGGCAACAAACCTTTTGTTTAGAAGGACCCTCACTCACCACTAGTTGGTGACATGCTTCATCATTGGGTCCCCGCTGGGGTGACCGAATGCCGCCCCAGCGTGCTACAACGCCTGAGTTACAGCGGAGCGGGTTGGTGGTGAGTGTACTAGTGAATCAACTCAAATGTATGTGCAAAATGAGTGAGTGCAAGGTTAAAAAATACAAAGGATAGAACCCCAAAAAACTTTAATGTGGGCCAACCTGTATTAGGATTAAAAACGTGAAGGTCGGACAACCAATGGTTCTATATTAAGAGAGCGGTGTCCTTAATTACAATAGCTGGTCAACATGTTTCTGCTGTCAAAAAAGCGGGATCGCGCAGCATTCGTCAGGACCTCACCTAAATGTCACTCCGGGGGTGTGTAAGCGCTAAGGTACACCCACCCGTGAGGCACTTAATGTGAAAAATACAAAAATACAAATAGTAAAAGTGAAATTACTCACGGATATTTACCGTGTTGGCCCACTGTAGAGTACAGTAGCCTAAGGGTACCTGTAAAAAGGAGAAAAAAGGACAAACTGACACTTAGAACACAAACAACAGAGAAACATGCAATCCAACTCAGTTACATGTCAAATGGCAACCTTGAGAGTCATTAATGCCCCCAAGTCATAGACCCCGTATCGTGATTGTGAGGTCATAATCCCCTTTAAATGAGGAAATCAATAATGTATATGCCTGGATAGGTTATCAATCATAGGCTGAGGAAACCGTTGTTCCCTACGATGCAGCTAAAGTAATTATAACTGCATCTACAGCTTTTTTCACCAATTCGGTAGTTAGGCATTCCGTGCTAGTGTCCAGCTAGTGTCACCTAAAGCAAGTATCGTAACAGCGGCAGATTTTACAAAATCTGCCGCTGTTACGATACTTGCTTTAGGTGTTCCACCTGATTTATCATGATGAATTGATATCGCTAAATTATTATGTCATATTTACAAAACGTGCCGGATTTACGAAATCGGCAACTGGTGTTCCATCTCACTGAGGTCCATACTTATATTTTATTCGTGAGTTCTTCACCGAAAACCACACTTATATTTTATTCGTGAGTTTATCAAAGTGTTTTTAGTGGTCTCCTTGCTTTTCCCAGTATGAATAATGGCTGGACACTAGCACGGAATGCCTAACTACCGAATTGGTGAAAAAAGCTGTAGATGCAGTTATAATTACTTTAGCTGCATCGTAGGGAATGACGGTTTCCTCAGCCTATGCTTGATAACCTATCCAGGCATATACATTATTGATTTCCTCATTTAAAGGGGATTATGACCTCACAATCACGATACGGGGTCTATGACTTGGGGGCATTAATGACTCTCAAGGTTGCCATTTGACATGTAACTGAGTTGGATTGCATGTTTCTCTGTCGTTTGTGTTCTAAGTGTCAGTTTGTCCTTTTTTCTCCTTTTTACAGGTACCCTTAGGCTACTGTACTCTACAGTGGGCCAACACTGTAAATATCCGTGAGTAATTTCACTTTTACTATTTGTATTTTTGTATTTTTCACATTAAGTGCCTCACGGGTGGGTGTACCTTAGCGCGTACACACCCCCCGGAGTGACATTTAGGTGAGGTCCTGACGAATGCTGCGCGATCCCGCTTTTTTGACAGCAGAAACATGTTGACCAGCTATTGTAATTAAGGACACCGCTCTCTTAATATAGAACCATTGGTTGTCCGACCTTCACGTTTTTAATCCTAATACAGGTTGGCCCACATTAAAGTTTTTTTCGGTTCTATCCTTGTATTTTTTAACCTTGCACTCACTCATTTTGCACATACATTTGAGTTGATTCACTAGTACACTCACCACCAACCCGCTCCGCTGTAACTCAGGCGTTGTAGCACGCTGGGGCGGCATTCGGTCACCCCAGCGGGGACCCAATGATGAAGCATGTCACCAACTAGTGGTGAGTGAGGGTCCTTCTAAACAAAAGGTTTGTTGCCTTGCCTTGTCGGATTCAGTCATTCCGGTCCACAGGGTGGTCGCCTCCTGGCTAGTAGGATTAGACATGCTGGAACACAGGACTACCTGACTCAGGTAGGGGTCCGGGAATAAACTGCCACTTTTTTCATTTTCTATTTATTTTTGTTTTAGTATTCTTATTCTAAATTGCACATAAGCACTCCTCTGTTGATTCTTATAAATGATACTATTTACCTGTTATATTTCATTTTGTAACAATGCTCTTCCATTTTGCCCTTTTGAAATACATTGGAGTGAATGCCTGATTTTGAAGTTCACAAAAAAGAGGACATTGAAAGGATGATGACAGATAAAGATTTGGGTCACAATATAAAGCATTTATTGGTGGTGCCATACCAACTTTAGAAATTCTTTTGAGTTCCTGGGTGATTTCGCCCTGTGATAAAATGCACATCACGTGCTGAAATTTGGTGAAACTTCTTTGAGAAAAACAATTTTCCGACATGTTTGGAAATCATAGTTAGTAGTCCTGAAGATAAAATCAGGACACATTTTCTATACATTCACACACATTTTCTACCTCCATATAAGAAAAAAACCCTGACATCCAGAGTGAAACATGTACACCCAATGCCAGCAGAATCCTCTTAGTGGAATCCCCAATGTTCTACTGTAGCTTTCCACAGTGTTCTAATGGATAACTACACTGTTAACATGCTGTGTCAGTGAGAGAATCAATGCTATATTGCTTAAATGGGAGTTCTTGAATTTAAATGTAAAAGGACGAAGTACATGAGCATTGAGGGATTCATGCAGATATGAAACCAGTTGTTTTTCAAAAAGATGTGAAGGCAAGTAGGGGTTTTAATCATTTAAGGAATAGTACATTTACACAACTTAAATGGTTAATGAGATTAAGCCCTAAATAATTCCAACATATTTCCATATCTGTTCCCGATCCCCATACTCTCTGCTGCCTAATACCCCCTTTAAAAAAAAATAGTACACTTTTTTTTAATGTTTCATTTTAAAACCCATTAGTAGATTTTTAGAGGGGCAGCAAACAATTTGCAGACATATCTCATGTATAGATGTGTGTTCCTCTGGCTAGTAAGACAGTCTGAATAAGATTGAAGCAACATTTACATTTATTGCAATTCTTCTCATGTACAAATGCATTGTCATCCGCTCAAGATGAGAATTCAATTTTTTCACTGTATACAAATGTGATGTAACATTTGTAGCAACACGGCAAGCCTACAAGCAACAGATTAAGGCAACCTTGTAGAACTGTATTATTGTCTCTAGCCTCACTGTTTCGTATTATTATTTCACTATATGGTATATTGTGATTATTTATGTTTACTATGACGCCCCAGAGTATGAGCTGTGTGTGCCACATCTAGTACAACTTGGTTATCTAGCTTTTTTGACTTATGCCTATAACATGCCAGTTCACATTTCAAACTTGTCTTTTTTCTGTTTGTTAGTTTGACATTTGAAGTGCAATGCATTACGAGTGACACTGTGTGAAAACTCTGCATATGTCGGTGTGCCACCAGCACAGGATGTGCAATAACTATCAGTGATGTAGTTATGCACAATCTGTTGAATGAGTGTGAGTGAGGAGGATGTAATGTAAAGTGTGAATGATGGTTAAGTGTTTGAAGTTAGTTTGATCTGACATTTTTGTTCTTTTTTAAAGGACTGGTAGTTTGTATACCGTCTTAGACATTGTTTATTAACGTAGAGTGAACTTTGTCTGCCGCAGGTAATCTATGGCCAATATGAGATGTTAGTTGTGGAGTCCTGAAGACCAGGGGTTTTAAGGAATCTTACGCAGTTACGGTGAAAACATTCATGATGTGACTAGATTACTTTGAAATAGGTTATCTGTTCACCCATAATTCAATATAGAGACTTTGTGCGTGTATTTTTGGGTCCCCCAACTAAAATGTGAGTAGGTCTTCAAGCCCAGTTTTTTATTTATATTCTGGTAACTTTAGTTTTGCTTTTGTGTAATTACTGCAAGGTAGAAGCACCAGATTAGGAAGAAAAACATAAAGTAATAAACCCTCCACATCTAACGGGAATTTTGAGATCGCTGTGATAGCGGCTCTGGATCCAAGATATTTGTGTGTTTGTAATTAAATGGAAGCTCATGACAAGGGTAATAAAAAGCGGGTGTAATCTGCGAATGGGATGTATAAAAGATGAACAGAAGCAAACGCAGGAGAGGGAGAAACTTTGCCACGAAAGCAGACAGCCCTGAGACAAAGCATATGCTCAAATTGGAACACTGAAACCCAATTAAGGACCCAGAGGGGAATGCAGGCTAACCCGCTCCATCCTCCACATGCGCCCGGCATGCAACATGCAAAGAGCTTCCTACAAGCCTGAATATCCTGGCTCTGGACGCTGATGGCACAGTGCCTGTCTCTCTCATCGACCCCTCACCGACAAGAAGCCCCCGTGCCCCTCCCTGGCCATATTCTGCTTCAAACATCGTTTAATTCAATTTGTTGCGTCCATGCCTCCTTTAACCAGGGCTCCCTGCTTTAACCTAATTAAGCAGCTTGTGTGCTGAGAGTAAGGGGAAGAGGAAGCGAGGCTGGAGGAAAGCCATGCTGGGAAATCTATGTACTCTCTCTGATAGTTCTTGAAGGAAGACACTCTTATAAATGTCTCCCAGTGCCCAAGGTTTGTGGATGACCGCGATGATCACCCTAAAAGTGTTTCAAGGGGCTACAGCTACAACTTATTATGCCTTCAGGAGAAATTCAGAAATGACCTGCCAGATGGAGGGTGTGCAAGAACGACAAAGGGAGCGAAATGCGAGTATCACCTGAGTCAGTCAAGCAACTTTATCACAAGCTTTATTAAGAGTTTGGCAGGCAAGGTACGCCATCAAAAAACGCAGTGATGTCCCGTCCGCCGTTTCACAAGTGTATTCTAGTCACTGGTTCTGTAAATATGGCACATAGGACATCTGCTGCCACGTTTTTAACAGAAATGCAAATATCACCTCCGTCTTTTTTCCAACATTACTTTATCAGAGATTAAGGGATTTATTTATTGTTTGAAGGACTAGGTACTTTAGTAAAAATGTGCACACGTCCCGTTTTACAGGTGCATTATGGTCAGTGGCATCTAAACATGGCAGGCGTTTCATTTTCTAGAAAGAGTACACTGTCTTCCGAACTCTAAATAAAGCCCCAGACACTCCTTGGATGAACAACGTTTTATTTCTAAGAAATCAGCTCTCTGCATGTGTCACTACATCCGTATAGAGAAAGAAGATATGATGTTTGGTCTACAAATCCTAAGGACGAATAACAGATCTAAGGCAATACAGATTTTATATTTCACACAAAAGCAACACAATTCAGATATCCACACATATATTTGGCATTCGCTATACAGTACTGGCTCGGCCTTAAATCTGGGGTGAAATGCCCCCATGGTGGGCAGCAGGGTGACCTTGGAGTGTGTATCTGAGATTGAACAGCTACAAACAAAATGTTAGATGATATGTATGGACATGTATTGAGACATCTGGTATGCTTATAGCACTTGAGAAGGGAAAGAAATGCAGAGGGGAGATGTGAACTCGTGAGGCACGCCAGCTCACCAAAATAAATCAAGCAAGCATTGTTGCTCCTAAACAGAAAATCCCTTTAATCTGATCTTTCTGCAGATTGCGATGACACGCACAGCCCTTTCCAGGAGCATGCCTCACATACCTTTCATCCTTCACTTCTTAGGGCCTAAAAACTGAAGACATCTGGTTGTAAAGGGGCAAAACCATGTCGTCCAAGCACAACATGTGGATGAAAACTAAAAATAATTATTTTCTACAGATTAGAAAGGTAAGGAAGCTACATAGGCCAAAGCACCTACGGTAACACACTAAATGGACAACTTCCAGTGCCTGTCTGCAAAGTATCTCTTGAAATTAAGCAAATTAACAGACATACCACATTGAGTGCAGTTCAATACTTCAATGCCCGCAATTTAGCAAATCACACATCCCAATATCCAACATTCTCAAATAAATTGAAAAATCTTAGGTGATCAACATATCACCACATACCATATAAATTGCAATGTGTTAATAGAACAAAAGACATTCAGAACACCTATATACCTAGCGAACAGTCCAACCAATTTTAATCTTAATTGAGCACAAAACACCACATGCATCCCTCACACCACCTCTTGACCAGCATTAAAAAAGTACTAAACACAAGCCCCACAAGTACAACTATCAACACCCGCTCAGCATATAAGTGCAGAAATGCATGTCATAACAATTCGGCGAAGTTAAACGGATGGTTGTGCATGGGGAAGGGTCACAAAATATGTCCACCCATTGATAAAAAATACACTTCCCCACCAGGGGACTTCATTTATGATTGCAATCTCTTCAGGAGAATTCTGCCAAACCCCTTAACATTTTGTTCTGGGAAAAGTTTTGTGTTGGATCCTAGTTCTAGACACTACACTGCTTTTGCTTCACCAATGGGTACTTTTCAAGATTGCAGAATGCCGTTCGGTCTAGCTTCAGCAGCTTCTGTATTCCAGAGAATAATGTACCAATTATTTAGAGGTGTGGATGGTGTGTTTGTCTTTCAAGACGACATCTTAGTCTACAGCAGAACCAAGGATGAACTTAAATCAATCTTAGAACAGGTTCTGACTATCCTATAAAGGCATTGTACTTAAGATGGAGGACAAGTGTGAATTTTCAAACAATAGAGTTGAATATTTGTGACATGTCATCTCTGGACAATGAATTGAACCCAGACCTGGTCTTGTCAACGCCATGATTGATGTTCAGGTGCCCAAAGATAAGGCCGTACTCAAGTCCTTCATGGAGATGTGTGAGTTTTATTCTCGTTTTGTTCCTGAATATGCTTCTCAAATCACTCCTTTTTAACCAAATTACTTAAAAAGAATGCTGATTTTTTGTCAGATGAGTCATGTTCCAATGCTTTTAAATGGATTAAAAAAACAGTTGGCTGGTTCAAGAGTGTTGAAACTTTTTGATCCCAAGTTACCATGTTGCATCACGGTTGATACATGTGGCTATGGTATGGGTGCAATACTTAATCAGCAGGATGGGACGATGAAACATATGGTCAGTTATACGTCTAGAGTATTGAGGGATGGTGAAATGCAATATTCCAATATAGAAAAAGAACTATTGACATGTTGTTGGTCTACACAGAAATTCAAACCATATGCTTGGGGGACACATTTACAGTTTAAACAGACTACAAACCAAGTGTAGCTATTCTTCCTAGAGAAATAATTAAGGAACAAACACCGAGGATTTCTAGACTAGCATCCAAGTTGTTGCAATTCAACTTTGACATTGTACATGTCAAAGGAGGCATGTATGTGCATGCTGATTTTTGTCACGTTTTCCCATTTCAGAGGATGAGGTGGATGGTGTAGATGACACTGAAGAGAAATCCTTTGTTGCCTCATTAGATTTAACAGGTATGTGCACTGTAACAGAAAGTGAATGGAGAGATGAAATTTATCTGGGTGAAGTCATGAAAGTTGTTATGGGTTGTGTGTCCAAAGGTTGGCCTAAGGAAAAATCACTCTCAATGGTCTGTCAACCTTTTTGGAAAGTGGCTGATGGTTTATCCATTGATGATGGATTTCTTCTTAGAAATGATAAGCTAGTGACTCTTGCTGGTTTGAGTATTAAGCTGATCAAAATGGCGCATGAAGGACATATGGGAGTCACTTTCACTAAGGAACGCTTAAGGCAGACCTTATGGTGGACCTCAATGGATAGAGAATGTGAATCGTATGTGGGCAGTTGAATAATATGTATGTCTTCAGAGAATAATCTGGTAGTGAGAAAACAAAGTTTGATACCAATTGAGTTTCCTGAAAGGGCTTCGGAAAAAATGGAAGTGTATGTTGTTGGTCCTTTCAATAACTTGCCTATCCTGTCACGCTTTGCTTTGGTAGCAGTAGAGCTGTACTCGAAAGGACCAGAGGATACATTTGTTGCTGAACCCAATGTCAATGCTAAAGTCAGTGTTCTTAGAGAACTTTTTATCAGGGAGGGGTTCCCTCATTATTTGATTTCAGAAAATGGTGTTCAATTTACTAACAATTTAGTAGAAGGTTTTCTTAAGTCTGGTGATGTTAAGCATCTTAAAACCTCCCTATATCATCCTCAAGCCAATGGTCAGGTTGAATGCATGAACCGTGTTTTGGTTCATTGTGTTCAGTGGGTAGTTCACAACAAGTGTGTGGTTGGCAATGCTGTAAGGTCTATGTTATGGTTTACCAGACTACTCCACAATCTTCTGCACAGGTTTCTCCATTTGAATTATTGAGAGGGAGAAAACCAGCTACCAAAATCTGCCCGGGATAGATGAGCACATGGGTCAAATTTGGAACTGACACCAGAATGTGTGATGCAGAGGCGAGGAATAATGTAGAGGTAGCCAAGTTGAAACAAACCATGCAATTTGATAACCCTAATAGAGTCAATTTGTGTGATGTTAAAGTAGGGGATGCTGTGTTTGTTAAGAAAGGGTGTTATGTACACCAAAAGTGGTAGTAAGTTCAATGGTCCATTTGTTGTGGACAAGGTGTGTGGCAACGCTGTGAGGGTGAATAGTACCTGTTAGTGAAATAAGGGACGGTTGATTACATTTGTTCATGGTTTGGTTCACCCATTTGACTTGGAAGACCCCAATTGCTCTTTTCAGGTCTCAAATTATGTGAGGAATCCTATGAAAAGAAGTTCTGTGGAAGGAAGGGAAAAGAGGTATGAAGCTGGAAATATACTGCCAAGGAGTGGGCGTTGTTCAAGGCTGCCCGTCAGGGTTCAGACAATGATCGTTCATATGGTTTTCTGTAATTTTCCATATGGTGCTATTCGCTAGTTATCTGGGCTATAATATTCTATGTACTGAAATATATTTATGGCACTATGTACATCTAGGCATAGGTTTAGGTTTGATGTCTTTAATTCCTAACAATAGTCTCTTCCTTACCTCAGCAGCCCGAACATAATTTACCTGCTTCAAACTATTTGACTGGAGTGAGTACAGCAGTGTTTATAGAGATTGCATTTGAATCACCTATGAATTATTCTGCAATAAGCTATCAGGGTGAATCAGAAGTTAGGTTCCATAGTGCTGGGGTGTTTTATGAAACAACTGTTTTGTAGTATTTCATAAAACTGTGCCCAAAAAATCCAAATGAGCCCCCGCTTCAGCTGGCATATTTGCACTTTCCAGAAAGGCTTCAAACATACTGGTTTGATAAGGGCAGTAGGACAAGTGTACAGCTTTAGTCCTCTCAACCCTCACTCAGATGCCACAAAAAGGAAATATATCTTAAATGTGATGCACTATTGCACCTATCTCTCACCCAGACCATCTTACACTGACCAACTGGCAACAGAATCTTTCACCAGCCCCCTCCCATCCTCTAGCTCATGCGTGAGTAGTCTGTACACTACACTGCCCCATGCCCACCTGTGCACCAAGAGTCATGTAACGTAATCATGTTTATATCCTCTTCCATTACCTTGATGTTTTTTGACAGGTATCTTACCCTCACCCACGGTACTACCCCCTACTATAACTTGCCCTGAATTCGTAGAGATGCTGAGGTGGCAGATCTGAAGAAGAAGTTGGAACATGTGATGTCCACTCAGACAGAATTCATACTGGTCCACACAGTCACCTCCCTTGCCTTCACCCTCTTCACGAGCCACTTTACCAGGTCGATCATTGCACGGTGATATGCTTGCATCTGCTGCCCATGCAGGAATCAAGAATTCCTGAATTTTCCATTTGAATCCCTAATCCTGGACTAGACTAAACCTGGGCAAAATATTATTTACACTGCTGAATTTCACAAAATTCACATATTTCTTGGTACTTAAAATTCATTTAGGTTCCCAATATTTCACACTACACACCTTAACATAATTTTTTCTTTGTGAGACTAGTTGATGAGAAAATGTTAGGATCAAAGTCTTTTTTATGCAAGGTACATGCTCATGTACAAAAAAGTAATATGAGATACTCACAAACCATATTTTGCTTTGGAAGCCTGGACTGTTGTTGCACTCAGTGTAGGCACTCCTATATTCAACTGAATATATCTCTCACCCCTCCCATAATTCCATCTCATGCCTCTTTTCTAATAGAAACATGGAACTGTACTTGCCTTGCATTGATGGAGTACACAGCTTGTTCCTGCCATCTATATTAACGAATAGGTTCTTACCTGTTGGTGTAGTTTTGCAGCTTGAAGATCTTTCTGGATTCACTATGCTGTGCATTATTCCGCGGTCTAGTGGTTGGGTCCGGAATCGTAGTCTTTTCTTTTTTTTTTCTCAGCCCAGGTGGGCGTCGACGTCCCACCTTTTGGTGTCCTTCCTGTCGGCACGCTTCCTGAGGAAGGTCCCACCCTTGGGCGCCATCTTCGGATTCTTTTTTTCTCGTTTGTGTTCTGTTTCCGAATTTTATGGCAATGTTCCAGTAAGTGATTTACTGCTTTTTCCTTCAAGGTGTCTGTTTCAGTATTGTCCCTGTTTTTACCCCCTCTTTCTCCAGCCTCATTTTTCTGGCAGAGGTGGGTGGGTTCGCTAGTGAATCCAGAAAGATCTTCAAGCTGCAAAACGACACCGACAGGTAAGAAACTATTCGTTTTGCAGCGTGAATCTTTCTGGATTCACTATACTGTGCATAGACTTTGTAGCGGTTTGTTATATTTGTGGCGGCTGGGTGGAAGATGAGCGTTTGTTGTTGAATATATGTTGAAGCACCTTCTGTCCTACTTGTTCTTCTTTGTTCATTTGTACATCCACACAGTAGTGCTTTGTGAACGTGTGCACTGAAGCCCATGTTGCCGCCAGGCATATGTCCTGAATGGATGTGTTAGCCAGGAAGGCAATCGTTGCTCCATTTTTCCTGGTAGAATGGGCCCGTGGCCCCTCTGCTAGTTCCTGCCCTGCTTGTTTGTGGCAGAACTGTATAGTTTGTGCGATCCATCGTGCAATGGTTCACTTAGTAACTGGTTTTCCCAAGAAACTGTCTGCGAAGGACACAAAGAACTGTTTTGTTTTCCTGTGTTCCTTAGTTCTCTCTATGTAGGGATGTATGACGGTACAACGCGTACCTTTACGACGCAGGTTTAACAACGCAAGTCGTTACAACGACTTGCGTTGTGGGGCGCTGGATAGTGAATAGTTTAATTTACTATTCCAACTCCAGTCCCCGTGGATAGTAGGGAAGGTGTTGGATAGTAAATTAAACTATTACCTATCCTAGAGCGCCCTCCAGCGAAAGTAGTTATAATGACTTTCGTTGTTAAACCTGCGTCGTAACGGTACTTCGTTGTAAAAGTTCCGTTGTAAAGGACGTTCCCCCTATGTAGTGCATGACTGCCCTTCTGGCGTCCAGAGTGTGCAGTGCCCTTTCGGCGTTTGTGGTTGGTTTCTTGAAGAAACTTGGTATTTGTATCGTCTAGTTGATGTGGAACCTTGACACCACCTTTGGCATAAAGTGTGGGTCAGTTCTCATCACCACCCTATCACTGTGAATTTGGATGTAGGGTTCTTGTAGCGTTAACGCCTGTAGTTCGCTCCCCCTGCGCAGCGAGGTAATTGCCACTAAGAATGCTGTTTTCATTGTTAGCATTTGTAGGGAGGCCTTATGAATTGGTTCAAAAGGCGCTTTCATGAGTTCCCTCAGGACTAAATTAAGGTTCCATGCTGGTGGTGGCAACCTCTTTGGCGGTGCAATCCTTTTCGCACCTTCCAGGAATCTTTTTACTATCTGTGATGTAAAGAAGCTTTTGCCTGTTTCTCCTCTTGTGTAAGCAACTATCGCTGCCAAGTGTACTCTTAGTGAGGATGAGCTCAGTTTCGCCTCGAGCAGGTGTGTGAGGTATTTAAGAACTGTTTAGTCCCTTGTCATCTTTTTGTGCAGCTTTTCACTCCTGCACCATACTGTGAACCTCTTCCATTTAGCCACATAGCACCTTCGCGTGCTTGGTCTTCTTGCCTCTCGAAGTACCCTCAGGGTGCTCTCAGGAAATTTCAGGTGTGTAAACTCTATGTCTTCAGGAGGCATGCTGCCAGGCTGAGGCTCTCAGGCTCTGGATGCAACACCTCTCCGTTTTGCATGGAGAGTAGATCTTTCCTTCTCCCGAATCTGTGTGGTGTACTCTGTGTCATCTCCATTATCTGCGAGATCTGCCTGGCCCACTGGGGTGCGACCAGTATCAGGGTCATGTTGCTGGTTCTGCACTTGTTGAGTAATTTGTGTATCAAGGGAATAGGCGGAAAAGCGTAAGCAAATGTCTTTGACCAGCTTATAGGGCATTCACTAGGGACCTTTCCCCTGGTTGCCTGGATGCAAAGTGTTGGCATTTTGCATTTTGGCTTGTTGCAAACAGGTCTATTGATGGTGTTCCCCACCTGCCGAACAGCCCCTTTGTTTCCTGTGCATTGAGCTTCCATTCGTGGAAAGCCGATGTCTGTCTGCTGAGCCAATCTGCTTCCACGTTGTCCTTCCCTGTTAGATGTATGGCCAGCAGGTCTATTTTGAGTGGGATGGCCCATCTCCATATTTCCTGCGCTAGTTTCGACAGCGGGGCTGATTGTGTTCCTCCCTGCTTGTTGATGTAGAACATCGCTGTTGTGTTGTCTGTCTGGATCAACACTCTTTGGCTGTACAGCTTCGTCTGGAAGGCCTTTATTGTGAGGGAAACGGTCTTTAGTTCCAGGTAGTTGATGTGTTTGACCGCATCCACTGGTGTCCACAGACCCTTAATCTGAGTTTATCATGTGTGCTCCCCATCCCCCCTGGAATGCGTCTGTGGTGATGGTCACCGTTGGGGTTGATGGTGTTAGAGGCTTCCCTTCTGTTATGTTCCCCTTGTTCCACCATGATATCTCCTTGTGCACTGAGTGCGTTACAACCACTAGATCTTCCCAACAACCTTTAGCTTGTGACCATTGGTCCTATAGCCATTCCTGGAATGGTCTCATGTGGAGCCGTACATTTGGCACTAGAGGTATGCATGAGGCCATCATGCCCATAATCTTGCTCGCCGTCCTCACTGTCAGAGCTCTCCCCTTCTAGTAGAGGCGCGTCTCCTTCAGCAGCGCCAGTGTTCTTTTTTCGCTCGGGAACACCTTGTTCTGTAAGGTGTTGATCTGTGCTCCCAGGAAGATTCTCACTTGTTCCGGTTCCATTGAGGATTTGCCCCAGTGGATGGAGAATCCCAGGGCCATTAGTGTGCATGTCACTCGCTGTGCGTGCAGTTTGCATGTCTTGTATGAACTTGCTTTTATTAGCCAGTCATCCAGGTAAGGGTATACGTGGATGTCTTCCCTCCTTAAGTGTGCTGCGACCACTGCGAGGCACTTTGTGAAGACCCTTGGTGCTGATTTTAGTCCGAACGCTAGGGCCGTGAACTGGTAGTGATCCTTGTTGATGATAAATCTTAGCAGATGCTTGTGCCGCCTGTTCATTGGGATGTGCAGGTAGGCATCCTTGAGGTCTACGGTGACCATGAAGTCCCCGCCTTGTATCTAAGGAAATACCTCTTGTAGGGACGTCATCTTGAATTTTTGTGTTTTTATGTATTTGTTTAGGAACCTTAGGTCCAGGATGGGTCTCATTGTTTCGTCCACCTTTGGTACCAGGAAGTACGTTGAGTACACTCCCCTGTTCCTTTCTCTGTGAGGTACAGGCTCGATAGCCTCCTTCTGCAGGAGTTCCTTTGCTTCCTTTTGAAGTAGTTCTAGTTCCTTCTTTGCTAGCGCTCTTCTTTTTGGTCTTTTGCTTGGGGGTGTTCTTTCCAACTCTATGCAGTATCCGAACTGTATGATGTTGAGTATCCATTTGTCTGTGGTTATTTTCTTCCACTCCTGGAAGAAAAGGTTCAGTCTTCCTCGCACCGGTGTTACATGCTCGTGGATGTTTAGTCCGAGCTACTCCTCTTTGTTGTAGCTGTGCTCCACCCTGGGAGTTTTTGAATGGGTGTGCACGTGTAGCGTGACAGAGTCACTTAGAGGTGGGTTGTTGTCCCCCTCTTCTATTATTTCCACGTCCATTCGCCCTCCCGCAAAAGGACTGGCCCCTTTGTTGGTATTGCCAAGGTTGCTTTTGCTGCCCTTGTTGCGTCTGGGTGTCACCCTGGTGGGACTGCTGGAACGCCTGGTGTGATGTTCCTGGCTGGTTTCTCCCTCTCCCGTTCGGTCTCCGTGACGGGGTCCCCCTCTTTGTCCCTCTGAATTGCAAGGCCCCCATGGATCTTGCAGTGTCATTTTCTTTTTTCAGCTGGGTGAGCTTTTCGTCCACTGGCGCTCCGAACAGTGTCTCTCCGTTGAACAGGGTGTTCAGGATGTTGTGTTGCACCTCTGGCTTGAAACCTGAGATCCTGAGCCAGGTTTGTCTCCTTCCCGTGATGCCCAGCATCATAAGTTTGCTGGACGTGTCGGCACCGTCCAAGGCGGTTTTGAGGCAAGAATTTTCCACATTCTTCCCCTCCTCCACAAGGTGCGAAGCCCTTTGTTGGTATTCTTGTGGAAGGTGCTTGACTAACTGGCCCAGCTCGTCCAAGATCTGGTATTGGTGCCTGTTCACCAGGGCGTTGGAATTAGCCATGCGCCAGTGCGTTGCGGCATTCCTTTCCATTTTTCTCCCCGTCAGGTCCATCCTTCTGCTCTCCTTGTCTGGAGGTGGCCCTGAGGTTGTTGGGACGTTGGCCCTTTTCCTTGTGGTCGCCGCAATGATGGAGTCCGCAGTGACCGAGCCCTGGATGTAGGGTGGGTACTTGGAGGAGTGCTTATACTTTTTCTCCGTCCTGGGTGTGACGGGCTTGCAAGTTGCGGGCTCTTTGAAGGCCTCTCTCCCCTGTCCTTTGACGCTTTCGAGCATCGGCAGGTACTGGCTCCTAGTTTGTATTGGGAGCAGTGTTTCCAAGAGGGAATCAGCCTTCGGCTGTTCCTCCTCGAGTTTTACCCCGAAGGCTGTTGCTGCGTTTCTGATGACTGCATTGTATAACCCAATGTTATCAGGCGGCGAGGGCCTCGAAGGATACGAGTCCACTCCCTCTTCTGGACTCTCGGTGCCGATGTCCTGCCACTCCAGGTCCTGTGTCTCCGAGGATACCGAGCCCAGGGTTGTCCTCTGGTCGTCATCTGCCTCCTCCTCGTAATAGGGGCTTTCCTCTTCCAGTCGAAATCTCTTTTTTGTTGCAGGATGTTCTCCATCTCTGCCTCGAGCCGTCTCTTCTTCCTTTCCATTTCCGCTGCCTGTTCGGCATCGAATGGTTCTGCCGTTCTCTTCATCTGATACGCTGGCGTCGAGCCGAATTTCAGCGTCGAGACTGGTTTCGGCGTCGAGACAGGTTTCGGGTCCTTCATCGGCGCCGAAGTGCTCTTTGGGTCCTTATGTTTCGATGTCGAACGTTCCCTTTCGTGGACGCTTTTCGACGGCCTTGACTGTTCGTCGGCCTTCGGCGCCTGGGAGTCCTTCTCTGAGGATCCGCTGGGCCTGGATGTAGCTGCGGACGCCGAAAACTTCGGCGTCAGCGCTTTCGAAGTCTTGCCCTCATTTCTTCGAGAGTCTTGTTCAGACTGTCGAGTGTCTTTCGGGGCTTTAAGGGCCGTCGAGTCTCCTACCTTTTCAGTAGTCTTCTTATAGGTCTCTACGACCGTATAGCCGTCGTCTTCTCTGGCGACGTTGTCTTCCTCGTCGGTCGAGAGCCCCAGGTCTCAAAGGGACGGTGGCTGGCCCTTGCCTTGCATGTTGAAGTTAGCCCTTCTCTGCCTCTCTCTAACTCGAAGAGTCTTTGGCGTAAAGGTGGAGCAGGCGTTGCAGTCCCTGCTCTCGTGGTCGACCGGTAGGCAAAGGTTGCAAACCGAGTGCTGGTCCTTCTGCGCGTATTTGTGGTGGCAGTTACGGCAGAATTTGAACGGTGTGTTGTCCATCCCTTGCGTTCAGGGGCCCCCTGAGTGCGCATTCTCCGTTGGATGTCGAAGTTCTCGAAGTTCTCCTTCTTCTTCGTCGTCCTCTTCGATGGTGTAGTCTCACGTCGTCTTTTCAATCTTTTTCGTCCAAAATTTGGCTTTTGGCTTCTTCTTTTCTCCAAACCTCTGGAGCCCTCTCGGGAACGATCCAGACCCAACGGCCGAAAAAAGAATCTGAAGATGGCGCGCAAGAGTGGGAGCTTCCGCAGGAAGCGTGCCGACGTCACAGGAAGGACACCAAAAGGTGGGACGTCGACGCCCACAGGGCTGAGAAAAAAAAACACAAAGAAAAGACTACGATTCCGGACCACCACTAGACCGCGGAATAATGCACAGCATAGTGAATCCAGAAAGATTCACGCTGCAAAACCTTCCTTTCCCAGTGCACAATCACTAGGTGCTACTGCAGTAGCTAGTTACTTTAAGTGAGTGACATTTTTGCCTTTCTCCAAACTGCAGGATTGGTTGTCTCACAATTCCGGTTGGAACATTGTCAGCCACATATGCTAATGGGTAAGAAGGACAGACCATGATAAAGACTCCTTTTGAAGTTACACTCCATCTTATTATGAAACCAGGACCTGTGATGACCTTCGGACCTGCCTCCTGGTTTAGTAAAGTAAATCAATGAAGTTATTATACAACAGCCATGTGATCAGTACCACCAAACACAATTTGCAGTAATGAGCCACATAGAATGACATTGGACTGAAGCGTAAAAAAGAATCAACAGCAAAATATAAGGATGGATTTAAAAGGTATACTGCATGGTGTGACGATTGGTTCCCTCTGAATGAATACCCTTTTTATGCTTCAGTCCTCTAACTGTGGTGCTATTTATACAGACAAGAATAAGGAGGAGGTAGGTAGAATTTATTTGTGTGGAGTCCACTCCGCTTCCACACTAGTAACATCCATAATCAAAGGAGAGTGAGCTCTGATGTTACCTTGGGGTCAGGGTATCCTCAGTGTCGACCCGAAACCCCCAACCAATCTCTGCCAATGGTGGTGTAAGTGATCACTACTATGGTGTATCATTGGGCGGCGCCATTGGGTTTCGCACCTAGTTACTCACTTCCTTAGGAGAGTACTGCCTTCTTCCGAGGGAAAGTACTGGTGAGATCTGTGTGGTGGTGTATAAAATGACCTCTTGTATCTAAAAATAGTAACTGTAATATGGGTGAAGTATACAGGGGTAAGGTTAAAATTTGAAGTGATGATTTTCCTTGGACGTGTTAACTAGCCGCAACAGCACATGTGAATAGTCAACATGTTTCAGCCTCTAGTGCCCATAAGGGTCTGGGTCTTCATCAGGACCTTTTACAAAGTTCAACTTACTGTTGATGTTTTTGTGGACTCTTAAGTCAGTTATTTATTTGTCTTTGTTCCGAATAGTTCTTTTGGAAAGAATTGTCGGCTTTCATTTAGCCTAGACTTCTAATCTCCTTCTGACTGCCTCATAGGCATCGAATGGGGCTGGGGCTTCGTGGCAACTTGTCTCTGGTTGGCCCCCAGTGTGTCTACCTACATCGTTCTCATCCATCCTGGTATTCATACAATAACATATCTTTTATGGAAATGTAGAGGTACTCCCAACTGAAATACGCCTTTGTGTTGTTTTGTGGGTTTTGACGGACATTGTGTCACCTGATCAGAACTGCATAAAGAAACTACGCAGCAGAGGCAGGTGAAGAAATACCAGATCACAGAAGCCTGCTTTCACATTCGTCTTGCCTTCTACCCCAAAAAACACAACTGCTCCCGACCACTCTTCCACAGCAGCCTATAACAGCAGCAAAATATAAAAAAGCAGGTACACAAAAAAGGGGGCACAAATGGAGAGAAAGTTGCAGAGCAAACAACAGCGCAAAGTGCTTCGGTGTATGTCATACAGTAATTTCCTAAAATCCTATCAAATGCACAGACTATTGCCTCAAATTTGATACACAGGACCGCCTGAAGGCTAGAGATGGATGAGCTAACAAATTAGCAGGGAGATCCTGCACCAAGGGTCTGGCTTCGCTCTACGTGCCCATGCACGAGCTGAGCCTTGAAAATATTTGGCATGTAAAAATATGGTGAAGCCTCTTCCAAATAAAAAAAAAAACCTGTCTTTATTTACCATGCAGAGGCGTGTCAATTTAATACATCAGATTAAATCACCAAATTGAGAGGCATTTTTTAAAAGTGATACATTTAAAACGTGAGCATAGAAACATTCCTTCCCCCCACCTGACACCACACCATAAGTGAACTAAGAAGCAAGTTAGTTATCATATTTAGCCTGAATGTGGCCCAGATTCTAATTAATGAAGGAGCAACATTGTATAAAGGATAAATAACCTCCTGCCATACATTATAAAGATATTGTAAGGCACCAATGTGGTCCGTGACTAAATAGAGTAACAAGGCTGAAGGGTGAGTTCCTTTATTAGGCCATGGAACTTGGAGGGGACATGCACTATCCTTATATTGGACGGCATGGGGTACTTTAATCCATATAATATATGGTCAGCCCATAACCCTCTCCACCAACAACTTATATCTTGCGTGATGCTCATATTAAAGAGACACAATGTCTGTAAATATAAAGAATACAATTAGAATGTCTAGTGCAAAATGAAACATGCCAAAAAGACTTTTGCTTCAAAAAGTCATTAGAACCAGTTTAGTGCAAGTCAGTGATTCTATTTTTCCTCTAATTACCTAGCATGGAAAAAATAAACATGTTACCATAAATATCTCCCTTTTGCCTTTCATTGGCCATCCAGAAAAACCGAGCAGAAGAAGGAAAAGCCACATTTTGTTTTTATATTGTAGTGTCAGTACTCAACTGTAATCATTTATTATAGTTGAGCAGCTACCTCATTTCTTTATTATAGGCGACCATGTGTGTAAAGGTCACCTGCAACTAGGATATTAGAGATGGGCTTGTATATAGGGGTTGCATGTTCCCATGTATTGTGGTCTATTAAATCAAACACATGAGTTGTTTGGACACTGAACATCTTGAACTCCGATGTTTGAAGCTGCTCTCATGTTTGATAATGGAGAAAAAGGTGTTATATCAAATAAATACTTGTATCATGCAATCTGCGAGTAAGAGGTTCAGAATATGCAGTTCAGCGCCTAGAAGGGTATCTTTTACTGTCTCCTGTTTTACATCAAGGGTTAATGCTTTGTCTTTAATGTTGTTATTCTGTGTGCATGAGGTTAGAGTGCAGGAGCAGGCAGAAAAGCCACATGAAAGCTCAGCTCGTTTTTAGGTCGAGCAGACCTGCATTCAAAGGGAAGCTTTGATTGCTGTTTGCTTCTAGACCTATTGTCAGCCGTATTTGGGAATGTGGACAAGAGAGGGTGCACGAGCACAGATTGCACCTTGTGGGCGCGCACGGCGCCGTGCCCATCTCCTGCCTCGGAAGCTCCAACACGCATGCGCATACCCAGAGACACACACACACGAGCACCCATGCACGCACCCATACATACAGAGAACCCACCCCTGCCGTCTTATACACACACGCACACACACACACACACACATTGCATACACACACTGCATACACACACGCTCCCCCCTTACCTCACCAGAGACACACACACGAGCGCACATACACACACGCACGCATACAGAGACACCCCCGCCGTCGCTCACATACACACACACGCGCACACATACACACACGCGCCCCCCCCCGAATACAGTCCCACTTACCGCCAATCCGGTGTTCTGTAGCCTCCGCCGGGCTCTCCCTCGGGCATGGGAGCCCCGCGTCACCACTGCTACTCGGGCCAGGAACTCCGTGGGCGCTGATTCGCGCACAAGACGGAAGTCCCGCCCCACGCTAAGTTTCGTTTTCATGAGTGCGCGCGCACATCTTGTTTTCTTTAGGCAGGTGACTTCCAGCCCTCAGCTGTCCCCAGTGGCGCTCCCCTTCCCTGTCGACGGCGATCCCCCTTCCTCGCCTGTCCTGTGTAAACACGAAGAGGCTTCTATTCTCGCCGCACAATTAGTCTTGCCGCCTCTGATGCGACCGGCTCGGGGGTGACTGACAGGCTTCTCTGCCCGGATCACTGGGAGTGCTGCATGCAAATCCCCGGCATTACTGCCAGCCACATTCCTGCCCTGGGGTGAGGAGGGAGCTCGGGCTGGCATGAGCTGTCAGAGGCAGGACAGGCCTGGACGAGCGAGTCTACGGAAGTACTGGCCGACGGGCCTAACAGGGCCATAGAGCTGGCCTCGAAGTACCCAGGCCATGGCATGTCCAGGTCAACGTAAGAAGAGTCAGTGCGTCCATGCCACTGGGGAGGCGTCCCTTGTCTGCATCAGTACTGTCCGGCTTTAAGTAGAGAAGTGAGACGTCCTTTTTGCCTGAGGGTCGATCACAGGCACAAGGGGTACAGTGAGAACGGGGGCATCCTTCTTTCACGCCGACCTTCCATGCTGCCCGGGTACACATAGAGTACCTTGCCAGCCTTCACCGCCACCAGCGCTACAAAGAGAGGTGAGGGTATTCTGCAACTTCCACTGTGGAGCCTCTGTCCAGCCGTCACAGCAGACATTAGCACATACACAAAGACGCTCAGCAGAGGGCCAGTGTCACTGCTGAAGTGGGTGGGACAGCCGTCTCCCTCTTTCGCAGCGCCCGTTCTTCTATCCCCAATTCTCTGCTTCTTTCTGGCCCCTCTTGTTCCTTATCTCCACTACATCTATTTCAGCACTGCCACAGTTCTGCTGCCTCTGCCCACCTTCATCTAATTTCTGTTGCCTCATTGGGACCCCTGGTCTCCGTTCCTTTTACCTTCGCCTCTCTAATGCTCTATTTACCCTCTGCTAATCTCACTACCCACTGCTGTCTTTCCTCTCCCACCTGTCTCCCTTCGTCGTGGTACTGGCTTCTCTTTTTCTACCTCTCTCCATCACACTGCTCCTCCTTAATACTACTCAGTTACCTCAAGGGCTTTAAGTGGGCCCGGTCCTGCCGGTGAGTTCCGACAGTTCTAAAAAGCAGCTGCTGGGACAGGTCCCTATAGGGCTCGACATTTTTGCCCCCCCCCCTCTCAGGGTGAAAAAAAAATATGAACTCTGCAGTAGTACCACCCTTCACTGCCTTTGAGGTAACTTCAGAGACTCCTTAAAATTATTGCGGTCTCATCATCTCAGCACTGAAGCGTTTTCAATATTGTATACAACGAAGCCATAGTTGTTGCTTATTTATCTTACGCAACTAACACCCATTGGCAAAGCCAATAGTGCTGGCTTGTTGTAGGTGGAATGTTACTTGTATTATATATCTGGATGCAATGACAGAAACAGCAAAATACCAGTCGGCCGCTCACTATGCAAAGCACAGATGTTTCGCTTAGGTGTTTTTAAGCACGACCTTAATTACTTCGGCCATGCCCCTTTTAGAGACCCCCCCCACCCCAGTTGTCTCACCCCTTTGAGAGACCCCCACCCCAGTTGTCTCCTCCCACTTAAAGCCCCGTTACCTCTTTCTGCCATCCTCTGAGCCTTTCTACATTTCTACCACCACTTACTGTCTGCTCACTCTGCCGCCCAATTCTCTGCCCCAGCTGTTGGTCCCCTTTTCTCATCGGCCCTCATCTCTATCCCCCACCCACTGCCTCTCCATGGTCTTCTCGGGGTCAAGCGCAGCTCTCTCTTTGAAGTTATCCTGTGCAGTGAATGCTCCCATTCAGCACAAGAGACCACAGCTGCATGATGGGAGCCAGATGTGTGTCCGGAGGACCCAGCCCAAAAGCTGGAGAAGCTCATGTTCCCCTGGTCTGTTTATCAACGCATCTTGTGGCAGGGACATATTTTATCCATGTTCCCATATACCCACCTCCCTGGCGCCTCCCACCTCCCTCCACTCCCGAGAGCTTTCCAATAAACTGTGCCTCGCCATGTGCTAACTAGGACAGTGGCGCCTGAGTTGCTGATAATCAAAGGAGACTTCTTCCCCTCTGCTTTGGAGGAAGTGAAAATGCCTTCCTGACACTGCTCTGAAGTAAGGAAAGGACGGCTTTTGTATATTAGAGAGTAAGAGACGAGGTCAATGTGGACACAATACAGACGTCACTGAAAAGATGGGCAAGCATGGCCCAGTTTGGATACAGCAGAGTCTGGGTGGTGAAGGGCAGACAAAAGGATCATTTTCTCTTTCATGTTAGATCAATCCCCAAAGGCAGTGTGGGACAGGCCTATAGGGCAATCACGCAGTGCCCGATGGGCTGGTCTGCCACATCAGTGTGTGGGCTGGTTTTATTTCCAGTTGGGACCTTTTTTACAATTGATATCCCTGATATTACCACTTTTTTTTAACCCTTCTGCTTCGCTAATGGGGGTCGCTTTTATTTTGGTGCCCAGGCCTACTTTCTTCTACCAGTCCGACCCTGCCCAAAGGGCGCTGAGCAGCTCTCTCAACTATCCCATGTTTATCTGTTTTGCCATAGAAAGTGGGTGGTAGAAGAAAGGGTGGCCTACTTCTTATGTAAGAGTTATATGCCAAGGAGCACATTGTGCATGAGGTGAGCCGGGTTTCATGTGTGATTTTTCACTTGATTAATAGTGTTTCAGAAAGGCAGAGTACCAGAATGAGAAAGGGTGATGTTAATTGCCGCAGTCAAATCAATGCTTCTGTTCTCGTGAACGCTCAAATGTTCGTATTTTGTTTAGGAGAGTCCAGGGCCAAGAGACCATTTTTAAGTCTTGCCTAAGCTCAGCACCACTAAACGCACAGCATCGCTCAGCACCACTGAACACCACAGCATCACTCTGTGCAACAATTCAATTCAACAACTGGTTCAAATATGTTCTCTCAATGTTTCAAGCTTTATTACAAATGTCACCAAAAAAAGTTTAATATTTCACTTCTGTTCTTGGATTTTCGTCACAATAAAATACAATTAACATAATCTTCCCAAAAGTTATTTACAAAAGTTTAAGCTATTGCCAATATAAATTACAATAACTTTTATTTAAGTATTAATTATTTAAAAAAATAAAAGCCATTGTTATTTGTAATATCAATACATCTAAGTCATGTAAATACAATGTCACATTTGCGAAAGTTAAAACTATTGGCATTGTAAATGACAAAGCTATTAATTTAGCTATTTTCAAAACCAACACATAAATAAAATATTTTTCATTTACAATACCAATAGCTCAAACTTTCCTAATGCGAGACCTATTGCATTGCAAATGCTTGTTGACTCAAGAGTCCAAGAAGACCTTGAGCTGGATCAGAGCCAGGCGTCTAGCTTGAGTCTGGCTTGTGATTTTGGTAACTCACCCACCTCTACTTAGGACGCAGAAGAACTGTACCTTCAGGGGAAAGAATGGACAGTTTTAATATTTGCACAAATGATGTTAGGGAGAGTGGGATTTGTGTGTGTGTTGGTCATTGTTTGTGTTTCCTGCTTGGGATCACCATAAATTGACGGGTACCCCTGGGAAGCAAAAATATGAATTGAGAGGACAAATCTTAATAGAGCCTGACTCCTGATACCTGAAAGTCAGTGGCCCAGTAGCAGACGAGGTGCCGCTTTTCCTTGATTGATGGCTCCAACACTGGTCAATCAACAGATACCCTAGTTCTAAAAGCGGTAGGACTGTCAATGTACAGTGCTTCTGCTGTCCTTCTGTAAATGAACCCCAAATCCTTTTTAGCTTGAGCCTGGGCAGCGCATGCACTGCTTTGCAAGGCATGCTGTATTGCAGTATGTACTTGAAGTCCTGGCCACTTTCATCACATATTTTTCATTGGCTTGTGTCATTGTCCTTCATAAATGCTGGCTTCTGATTCGTTAATAGGCTTGTTAGTCCCTCCCTAGTACAGCCTTGTCCTCATTTGTAACCTCCCATGAGGACTGGCCCTTTTACTTCTGTTACGACATGGTATGTCTTATTTAGTCTATAAGCAGTAGTTTCTGTAATGGGTTTCTCATACTGTAGGCACGGCGTGCTTACCTTACATTCACAGTGCCATGACACTTTCACTTTCAAGCAACCCCGGAAAATGGCGGACTCTTCTTTGAAGTGAAATAGGTCTCACATTTACAAGAGTTTGAGCTATTGCCTTTGTAAATGACAGTAGATTAAACTCTTATAAATGCGAGACCTACTGCATTGCAAATGTGTGTCTTAACATTGCGGCTGGCATATGTATTGTATAACTGGAGTATAGAAATGCTTTATCGTAAAACCTGACCTGGTGTAAATGGTGTGGTTGATTCTCAAATTTAAACTGAGCTCTAACCTAATATATGTATTTCCCAAAAGTCAAGTATAATTGCTTAACTGGTTAATGCACCAACTGCGAAATGTTAGTCTGACTTGCTAGTCAATGGTCAAAGCCCTGATGAAGTCAACTCAGCCTCTCATCTTTACAAGTTTGATGCAGTTAGTATTAACACTGGTACAAACTCTGAAAGTATCTAGACTCTTTTTAGGTTTCGCCTGGGCCGGAGCTCCTAGCTCCGCCCAGGAGAAATCTCATGTTCTTACAGTGTGGGGCTTAGTCCCGCCTTGTCTTTCATTGGCTAGCTCCATAAATGGAGGCTAGCCATTGGAAGAGATTGGCCGTCAATCACGTTTTCCAGAGAAAACGCGATTCGGGGGCGTTTCTGGGTCTTTTTTTAAGCCCCGCCCCTTGTTGCCGTGTGTCCCGGGCCGCGCTGTGATTGGCTGCAGGCCCGGGACACCCCAGTGACGTCATTTCCCGGGCCGCGATGTGATTGGCTGACGTCACGGGGGTGTCCCGGGCCGGCAGCCAATCACAGCACGGCCCGGGACCTGACTTGTTTACCATTGAAAGCACTGCAGGGAACCTATCCTTCGTGTGTATAGTCTTTTAACTACTCACTGATGTTACCACGTTAGTCTCTTCTTCCTCATATCTAACATTTCTTACATGAAGTGCTATAACGCCTTAAGGCAATGTTCGCACTAAGTGGAGTAAAGTCTCCCGCCTACGTCCGGGACGGTAGCATGCCTATCCCAGTGGTGTGGTTTGGTCATCTGCAACCTGCAAATATAACAGTGTGACACTCGACCATATATGCCAACACCATGGAACAAGAAAGTGAGTCATTTCGGTGATAAAAACGGTGAGATGTGTTTTACCCGTTAATTTCTATTGAAGCAGAGGCAGTTTTACGAGAAATGGGAATTTCTCGCCTGAATCTGGTCTGTTGACAAGTACACTTAACTGAACCAAGGCCTCGCAGTCTCCAGCACTTTGGGCAGTGACTGACCAGGATTGGCGGTGATTGTACCGTGAAGGCAGGTCACTGGGTGTGGGGTCGAAGAAGGGGCTCTGCGTCATGGTCTACGTAGCCATTACGTGCTCCCCGTTTACGCTATGTTGCGCAGCTCTGATGCGCAAGCGTGGGAAGCGATGTACTGCGCATGTCTGCCTGTACGAGGGTGAAGGATTGCGCGTGCGCAGCTTGTTTAATTCTTGCCTTCCCGCCCCCCCTCCCGCTGTCCGTGTGTCCGTTCCGCCCCCTCCCCGTGGTGTATGAATGTTACTTATGTTTTCATTTCATTTTTTGTTGAAGGCAGAAACAATTCATGTGATTATTTGCATGAATGTCTTACATTTTTTTTCCCGAAGCGCTCTCTTGCTGCCAAAATAGGCAAGAATGCATTTTGCTCTAAAAAAAAGTAAATTACAATGCCACACTGGTATTTTGCATAATGTGCATTTGCCCACGTAACTTCGTGTTTCTTCACTGGGAAAATGTTTATCCCGTTAAGAACATTCTTTTACACTCTCTCGGGAATTCCGGGGGAGGGAGGGGGCGTTGTTCTGTCTCTGCCCCGGCCCTACAGCTCCTTTCGCTCTTTCCTTGGATGTGTGCTTGCGGGGTTGCAACCCACCTTTAAAACGTTTGTGATACGATATCCCCTTTTTACACAGAACACTGCACGTTTTGGGTGTTTACTGCATCTCGCAGAGCATCTTTCTGTAATACGAAGCTCCCCTTTCATTCACCCCTAACCCTTGAATTTATGGCGGTGCGAGTCCCACTCCTCCTGCAGACGTCTCGTCTCGCTGTTAAGTCTTCACTAATCCTGATTTAGGTGACATTTCGAAAGGCAAATGGCTTTTGTTTCTGAGCGTTTGTTTGGGGTTTACCCACTGCCCAGCATAGGCGCCAGAGCGCTGTAGAGAGCATAGTGCGTGTAATAGAGCGAAGGCAAAAATCATAACTAGACAAAACAAAAAGGGTCTGGTGGCCTAACGGCTAGAGCGGCTGGTTTTGAAGCTGGATAACCAGCTCAAGCATCCTTTAATCACTCGTGCCTAAAAAACAGACTTGTTTGTTTGTAATGCAACCGGTGCGCTCCGGTTCCTTCGGGTTGAGTTCGTGATATATAAAACTGCACACAAAGAAAATGATTTACAATAGTTTAGGACGTGATGGGAAGTGCACAGGGGTGGGCAGAAAGTCTTCTTAAACGGGTATTTGTGTGTATGTACTGCACTCTCTTTTAAAACGAACTGCTGTCCAGGGCGTTAGTGGCGTTCACCTACAGGGAAGAAGACTACAACTCCCACAAAGCAATTGTTTTGACTGAATTGTATGCCTTACTGACAATCAGTCCCATGTGTGCGTGATGTCTTGTGCAGAACCTTTGGACCACTTTCAGCAAGTGCTAGCTTTAAGGTAATAGAGCTTGCATCTTCACTTTGTTTCTCCATCATTTAAAGTGGACCACAAATGTGTTCGTACCTTTGCGGCTTGCTTTAAATCACGACTAACGTACAATGTTTGGCCAACTTAACTGATAGCTGTGCGTGTGAGAGTCCTGTGCAGTTTTAGAGAATTGGGGAGGGTGTATGTATGGGGGCATCACAGAAGGTGATGAGTTTGCAACACAAACGTGGATATTTTAATTTTCCGATTAGAGTTCCAATGAGGTGAGTTATCAAACAAAGGGGAAAAGTTGCCAAAATATCAACCGGGGATGGGCAGTTAATACGAAATCTCCAACCACACATCACTTTTCCTGGACGCTTCTGTCCCCAGCACGGCTCCAATCTTCACACGCTTTCTTCTGTTTTCACTCTGAGTCATTGTGCTCGAGCCGAGGGGAGGGGGAAGCCCTGTTTACGAAGGGGTCTGCGCGAGGCTCTCGGTAGGGGGGGGGAGGGCATCCTTTAATAAGTAATCTACCGACAGGAATTCTCTGTGCACTTGGCATGCCTTCTTTTCGAGCAGGTAAGCTAAAGAGTTAGGAGGAAAAAAAAACACTCAGGGAATGAAATGCATCCTTTAAATTTATTTAACACGAAGTAACTTTTAAGATAACATTAAAATAAAAAAGCCAGTTTGGACTCAAAAAACCTTATAGTCTCCTGCCGTGATTTGGTGAGTTGGTAACTCAGTCAGTGGCGTGCGCCCGCGGCGCTGCCCTTGAGCATGCCTGCAGATAAGACCCCTCCGTGCCCTGGGCGTGACGCGGCCGGCAGCCCGAGCAAGTCTTCAAGGGTAGCCCGACTACTGACGTAATCGATCACAGCACCGCTGACCTGCAACTCAAGGGGGTTGCGCAACTTCCGTTCCCCAGCCTGGGCCCCTCCCTTCACCAACCTGGGTGCCTCGGTTCAACAGCCTGAGCGCTCAGCTGGGCCCCTCTGGACACCAGTCCGAGCCCCTCGTCTTCAGCCTGGCACAGGGTGCCAACACTCCCGGCTCCAAGGAGGGTATGCCCTGATGCAGGTTGGGAGGGCCCCCTGCGCTCCGTCCATCAGCGGAAAAGACCACGCGCAGGGGGAGTTGAAAAACCGCAAACTGTGCGGCATACCGGCAGCATCCCTTGACAGGTAAAACCTTTTCTTCTTTTTTGTCATTGCATTCATAAAACTGATAGCGTGTAAAATATTACAAAAAGAGAAAACGATGCATTTTGTTGAAAGTTTGTTAAGAAATGTATGCGGTGCTTTAAGAAAGTCAGCATTAGGCGACGTAATGCGAGACCGTTTGTGACAATCTTACTTTATTCCTTTGTCCTGTTTTCTCATGGTAACACTGCCTGGGAAAAGATTTCACCTCATTAGTACCAATGTAAGAGCCATATGTAGCAATAGCACGTGAAAGGTGGCCAGACAACTTTTGCGAAGGACCTTCCACTGCGTGGGAACATGTCTTGACGTTTCTAGTAACTTTTGATATTTTTTAAAATTAAAATCGGAAGACTATGCAGCAGTTGATGAGTTATGTGGCAAATTCAACATATTCATTATTATATGGAAAACGCTGTACACTCATTATCTTGAAATTTCAGTGGCACTGTATGTACAATTTGTTTACACCGTTGTGTAAAGGCAGCCAAATTTCGGGGGGGGGGGGGGGGGGTTAATTCTTCTAACCACAAAGTGGCTGTAAGAATGGGTGAACACACAACAAAAGCCTCATTTACAATTAATGGTCTTTTTAAGACCTGTTAAGTACTCTGGTGCGGCTGCAATTAAGATGGGGCTGAAGCCCCATGAGCCCAATGGGTGTTGCCCGCATGTGTAAAGAACACTATTCGGTTTTGTTTGGTTGCATTTCTAAAACCAAGTCGGCTTTGGAAAAACAACAGGATACATTTCACTGGGTTGAAGCACAGAGTTCACAACTTCCCCTAGGTCACGTTGAACACCTCCAACCATTCATAGCTTTTAGCCAACAGGAGCGCTTTTCATGCTGAGATTTGTGGCTTATGAAAAGCTAAACGACACCTCCCAGAATGCAACCTAATGATTCATTGAGAACCAAGACCAGATTAAAGCCCCACAGATGACGCATTGCTTGGGAACCTTCCTGTAATGAGAAGTGTGATACTGCTTGGGCTGAGAGCACAGGCATGGCACTGCTGTGAGAGATCTTGCTTTTGCTTGTATTGCTGGTGGACTGAGTCTAGCCGCTAAGGTCCAGGACAGCTTTGAAGATGACGGCTCCATGCACAAGTGTTTCACCCAATCCTGCTTTGCCTTTGCATTCTCTGGTTAAAAGTTGCGTTACTCTCATTAAAGGAACTAAGGGGCATATGTACAAGCCCCTATCGCAACTACAACGTCACTTTTACAGACGTCGTGGTGCCGATAGAGGCTGCACCTGATGTATGTATTTATTTATTTATTCATGCGATTTTATATAGCGCAAACTTTACCCGAAGGTGTCAGAGCGCTTTACATAAGAACCAGTTGAAAAACATAAGGACTTAGGATTACATGCGTTACGAAAGGATACAAACAGAAAAAAATTGCAAATGTACAAGATGTAAAGTCACACAAGGAGGAGATAAAAATACAATGACAGTGATGCTATCCTCCAAATGACACAGGAAAAGCGAGATCTAAACTATGACGGTCACTACATTTCCATTTTCCCAGATTTTACGCAAGACATTCGTAACCTGTAAAACGAAAGTTGCAGCAGACCAATATTCCTTTAGTCTTGCTATATCCGGCCAATCTGCGGGTCACACACCGGGAAAACATTATGTCTTTACCACTCCTCAGCAGGCCCAGGATTTTCATAAGAAGGCACTCACTTGTTGCCCCGGATCGTAAGGGGGAGCAGATCCAGATCAGCTTCCCTTTTCTCAGACAATGATTAATCTCTTGTGGGGCCGGTCGGGGTCGGTCTGGCTTGCTTCACTGTATTCGAAGGATGGCCTCGCCTGATCTCACTTGTTGGTCGCATTCCTCAACCAGGAAGGGTGAAGTGCAGAGCAGTTGAAACATTAACTCTGTGTGTGTGTCTGTGTATGTGGCTCTGTGTATGTGTGTGTGTGGCTGTGTATGTGTGTGTGTGTGTGTGGCTCTGTAGGTATGTATGCGTGTGGGACTCTGTGTGGGTCTGTGTGTTTGTGTGTGGCATTTGCGAGAGATTAAGCTATTGGAATTGTAAATGACAGTGCCATTTATTTATCTGTTTTCAAAACCAACACATACATAAAAATGTTGTCATTTACAATGCCAATAGCTCTAACTTTTTCAAAGGCGAAACCGTTGCATTGTAAATGCTTGTTAGCTATTGCTATGGAGTTAAGTTCATACTCTACAGAAGTTCAAAAAGTAAAATGATGAGTCTCTTAGTAGGTTTACTGTGGGATTTCTCCGTAATATTTTCTTAACTCTTTTTACATTAGTGGCTCCTGAACCTTGATACACTTTTAAAAAATGCAAGCATATTAACTGCTTTCATTTGTTAAAATGACATTGTATTTCAGTGTAGCAGCCCCATGATTCTGATTTTCCTCTGGAAGTGTCCCTTTGATTCGCTGGACAGTGTTACATTTGACAGTTATTGGGACCAGTTGCGGCCCATGCAGGTAAGAGCGGCGGGCCGGGTGGGGGAGGGGCTATTTTTGACAGATGACAGGGAGGCAAAGTTATTTATTTATTTAATTTCCCCTTGTAGTCGTATGTCGAAATCACCCACCCGGCCCCACCGCTCTTACCTACATGGGCTGCTGCTGATTGGGCCGTGTTTACTCTGTTTACCTAGCACAAAAATATGCAGTATCCAGGGAAGTAGCTTCTGGGTGGTGTTTGGGGTGTCATAACCCTCTAATAAATGTATTTTATTGTAAATAGTTGGGTGCAGCTGCTTTAGGTTGGTATGGTGAGGTGTCTGTTGGAATTTACCAGGAATTTTTACATACACACAGACAAAAACGCACACACTCTCTCACTTTCTGTTTTGAAAGTCTTCAAAAGATGTTGGTTATTTTACAAAATATTGAGTTTTCTCTCATTTAGTATCTCTACCAATCCATGTTCCTCTCCCTTTCTACTGCCCCTTAATATCCCCCGTATGTGCCATCCTGTTCGTTTAATGTACATTAAAATGATATACCAATGTGATTGTTGGAAAATCTGACACCCACACCCCGCAATCTTACTGGCCAAGCTACGCCCCTGGCAGTTTCCAAAATACTGTGTTACCTCACCCCTCGGCCTACATAACAGGTGGTGGGACTGTGGTGTGGCTGGGAGTGTAACTTACCGAATGCCTCAGACTCTCACACGCAGAAGAAGGATGCATTCGCCTTGCTAAGGAAGTCTGCACACTGCCCTGGGGACCCCTCTCCCAAGTGCAGCTCCAGGGTCAGTGTGTTGTATCTTTCATCCCTTGTGGACACGTCAAACTTCGTTGTGGTGCATAATATCAGCCGCCAAACCCTCCCAGCCTCGAGCTCTGTGGTTAGAGTTCACACCCCTGCCACGGCCCCGACAGCTGTTGCTGGTCCCTTATATGGGATGTGGGAACCAGCAGAGATGCAGCTGGCCTACAGAGAACCCCTGGCATCTGTGCCAGCTGTTGAGCATCTGCCACTACTAGGATGTAAAGCACCAGCTCCCTGGAGCAACAGAGGCCACCCCGATGCCTCCGCTCCACCGAAGGGAGAGAAGCTGCTCTGCCCGACCAGCAAGTCATGCACATGCCTAGAGAAAGTAGGCATACTGCCTTACAAAGCCTACAAGAACACAAGTCACAAAGAGATGACAAAAATAATACACAATGTTTCAATTCCATACTGACAGTGTAATTAGATGAGAAGCAACAACACTTGTCCTCCAGAAGTGTTGTGCTGTGTCGGTAGAAATTAAAATTTGCCAATCAGCCATTCAAAATCATTCGTAAGGCATTACCGACCAGAAAAGGCAACAGTGGCAGCTCACCCTTATGGACTTCAATGATATTATTACACTAATCGTGGATTTCACGAACAGTGAAAATAATGATATCTCTCACTCTATATCTATATCTACATCTATCGATATATATATATAGAGAGAGATATTTATATAGTGAGAGAGAGATAATTATTTTCACTATTAGTGTTGTAAAAATGGAGTTCAATTATTTAAAATATGACCGTCTCTGGCAGCTAAGGCATGTAAAAAATGCCTTTAAGTGTATGGTGTGTGCGTGCTTGCAGGTGACAGTGTGTTTATGTGAGAGTGTGTGTGTAAGTGTGAATGTGTGTGTATATCCTGTGTGAGTGAAAGTGAAGGTCAAAGGAAGTGTGATGTCACTTTCGCTACCCCTGGCATTTTGGTGAAATGACATGCATGCGCCCCATGGTAGAACATACATGTAGTGAGTTTCCTGAAGACCCCTCAAAATACCCTAGAATCACAACTCTTCACAGGACTCTTCCTCTAATTCCTGTTTTGAGTTTCTCTCCTCGGTTGGCTAATTATCATCAAGTGCTTTCAGCATCTGAGTGCTATAGTACTATATTATTTTCAAAAGAAATAAAATCCCTCTTAAAAAGTTCTGTTCAAAATTATTGTCTACAACAACATTGCTATTTTCGTACACTTTGTTTCATTTCTCTATAATTCCATGGAGGCTACATCAAGGCAGAAGTGCATTATACTGCAGCAGACACAATTAATTCTGGTCTCCCTACAAAAAACATGAAACATCCATTACTGAAATTGATTCAAAGATTGACTCAGCAGAAGAAAATCAGCTATCAGCAGATACACAAATTTAGGCTGTCAAAGGAAGGCTTAGAGCTATGCACAAAACTGGACTGATTTAAAACTGAGAGAAGTGAATACGAAGGATCAACAGACACCAAAATTCAAACGATGTCATCTCATTTCAGGATCATTGAACTGCACAAGGGATTTGATGAAGACAATGCCAAATATTTGTTAAAACCTGGCATTCAGCAATTTCAACAACACTTGCAGATCTAGCCAGACCTTTATCACTTGCATATTTCAGCACAGATTTCAAGAGTCCTTCCCTCTATGTGACTGCTTTGAACCCAGCAAAGATCACATTGAAAAGGACTTCTTGGGGATGTTTGTTTGGTAGAATCTGTGAAATGAGATGCTCCTCAGAGGTGCGCATCACGCTTTCGACTCTGCATCCCAGTTGCATCCTTCTTTGCAGCCCCAGCAGACCCTTCATGGTTAGAAAATGCACGCGCTGCTAAAGAATGCAATGCCACTGTCCATTTCATTAAAGGCTCCATCGCCAGAGCTCGTCTTCCAACACCTTTATACAAATTAAATGACCACAAGCACCTGTATGTTGTACTTACATTTTCATTTTAGGACAACTTAGCATTAAATGACTACCAGAAAATGACTTGTATCCTGGTCTTTTCATGTCCCTTATATCGGAGATTAAGAGGAATATCAGTCTCCTTTAAAAAAATATATATATATATATATATTTTCTGCCCTGCAGTTGCATGTGCTACCCTTCTTTGCAGGGATGCACCAATAACTTGAGGGAAACTGACCTCATTTGTCTACTTCCTGTTGTCCCATGACCTCACTGTCACAGAATAGAGATATTCCATTCCTTGTAAAATTCTCCTGGAACTAGTGGATGCATATTCCCTATGCACAAAGTCTGTTTGGTACACTTTCCCACATAAATATGTTAATTTGTTCTTGTGCTAGACATTTCACAAGGCTGTTTAGCAGTAATGTGGCTTTCTGAAAGCTAGAACCTCTATTATGGTTTAGTCATGGAAAGTGAGGTATGTGTGACTGTTGAGCAGGTGAGAGTTTGCATTTTCAACATTATGCCACATGAAGGTGGGTGACAGAGAAGCAGTCAATCACACAAACTATGAGGGGAAATGGGTGAGAGGACAGAGAAGATGATGTGTCACCAGAAAAGGGGTGCTACAAGAAACAACACAATGAAGATTTTATTCTTCCTAGTTCTGGTCACACATCTACCTGGGACGGGCTTTTAATTGAAGGATTCTTTCTGAAGGACTATAGAGGAGAAAAGTATTCATAAGAACTGGGAGATGTAGATCTGTGGTCAGTCTTTAAGTTAATAGTAAAGGAATGTAGAGCCCCATATGTGTGCCAATGTTGAATGTTTTTCTTTGAGGAAGAATATTAGCAATGCACCTGAAGCAGGTGTCCTTGCATGCCTTGCCTTTCGCACCAACACGGTTTGCACACATTACAATTCAACAGCACTAGTTACATGTGGCTGGATCGTTTATTGCATATACTACAGGAGAATGTTTCATTTAAGTGTGTGCTACTTTGCTTTGTCTGCTTTAAGAGGATGACCACTTATACAAGGAATCTCACTGTGAAGTAGTACACATATCTCATACTCATTTGAATATCTCTGCTGTGCTTAAATCAGGAAGTGTTTCCAGAATTTCTTGTCCCTCCCCACCTAAACAGTGCAATAAACGTTAATATTTGTGTTCTGCACTTAAACTGGTCCCACATACTCTTGCATAATTCACAAATGTGTTCTTCCATTTCTGCCACTTTATCATAGTTTCACCTGGATTGCTTAGAAAAAAGGTGGGGGTGTCACATTATGCATGATACCACTTGATTATATTTCAACAACTTCCTAACAATAATCTTGACTGGAATATCCTTTTCAAAACCTGAAACAGAGATAGCAAACTACAGACTTCGGAGCAGTGTGCCTGTCCTTAACTAAACAGCCTCTACAAAGTACTTCAAACTCTTTAATACGCTGTGCCTGTCACCAGACTTGCATGGCTCCAGGAAGTACCTCTAGCTCCTAATGAAGTGTGTCTGTCACCCGAATTGAAAGGCTCCACGCACTGCTTTTACAAAAATGGTGTGCTTGTCACCTGATTAGACAGGCTCCACTGGTTGCCTTAATGCAAAATATCTTTGCAGTGTACCCATCAGTACACTGAGTAAGCCACCGTGCCTAGTCACACACTAGTATACAGGCCGCTTACTGTCAGAGCCAACATGAGAATCCCAACCATCAAAGATGCCTCCCATGCGTCATTACGCTTGTGTTAACACATTCGTTATTTACAGCCAATTGGGCTTGTTCTTAAACATTAACTTCCTCTTTCTGAAGGAATTTGGGCACAAAGTAGTCCTGCAAGCGGCGCAGTTAAACACAAGATGCGTTCCACTGAAAGTCGCTGATGTCCCAAGACCAAAGTTTGTACACGGTTTTCCAAGAGCATGGTACTACAATTTCAGGTGCACTTCACCACCATTTCACTCCCTCTCACCTGATTAGTGCAGAGAAAAGCAGCACAGACAGTTTTCTTAATTGATACCAGCATTTATGTATGCAAGAAGTTGAGGTGTATGCTCTAATCCTTCATAAATCCCATACTCATCATCAAATATGAAGTAGTGAACATGAAAAATAGCTAACACCTTGTTTATAAGTTGGCTCAGAAGCAGCATTTATTCACATCTCATCCATCTCAAGCTCTGACCAGCTGTCAACCTCACTCGAACCTACTCTTCACCCACAGGCTGAGAGTTCTCATCCAGAACAATGTCTGTCATCCCACACTCACATGCACCTCTTTCTAGAAGGGACTGTCATAGTGGTAGTGAAATAGAAAAATTGAACCTATTTACCAAATAAGACTGCATTCATTTTGGTGCAAAAGCGATTTCGCATGACCGTCCCCAACAAAATCTGAGAACTACTGAACTACCGGGAAATGGTAACCGTGTGATTTGGGACCTGGAGTCTTTCAAGCGCTTATTCACAATCAGGAGACTTTGGCTGAAGAAATATGGACTGCAGTGTGATAGATGCCCTCCAAGGCCTGTTGAAACGTCAGTGCACCTTGTTATGATCCTCTCTCACGGTGGCTGAATATTAATGTCTCAAAGACTTTTACCACCAGTTGCCATCTGCTTGCACGCAAACCAGTCAATGAGGAACATATGGCTTTCTATCCAGATGTAGCGGACACTATAGCCACAAATAAAAGAGTTGGTCTGTTACAGATCAAGTCATAAATATCGGAAAAGGAAGATTTAGAGAGTAGTCGGTGGGATCAGTTATAGATGAAGTTGTAAATAAAGGAAAGGAAAGGTCTAGTGAGTTATTCAGTGACCTTTGAAGATAGTGCACATGAGAGGAGGAAGTAACTTTGCTTCACAGTACTGTGTGTGCATGTGTTGGGTGTGGAGCGACCTGCTGGGTGACGGCGACATATGTAAGTTAGGGAAAGGTCATATACAAGTTATAGCCATGTCACCAAAATAGACATCACACATGGTAAAAATACCATTGTGAAAGAAGACACACTGGAAAGGCAGCGTGTGAAGCATCCAAATCTGTACTACTTCACTTCACTTTACCATTTCTATAACGAGGCCCATTTTGGCTGCTATATCTGACTGGTTATGCAATTAAAGTATGTGAAGTGATGGCATTTTATTTCAAAGGTAGGCACACTCTCCACTGTGCCTGCTGACCACAAAGCCCGGGACTTAATACCTGTCTGTGCTTGCCATTGCACCAGGACATTTCTGGTCAAATGAACAGACTCCAGGCCTTGATGGGCTCGTAGGAAATTGGCCTCATTGGACCAGCCAGCCATGCAGCCTAGGGTGAGATATGAGACCCAAACGCCTAGTTCAGACCAGTCTAGGGCAGGTCTGAACCTAAACCTGCCATAGGGCTAAGCATTAGTCACTCTGAGGAGGGTTCCTCACGTTAATATCCCTCTTCATCAGAGGCTTGTGTCTGACCCCAGGTTCGTCTTACCTGCACGCCTCGTGTCAGCTGTAGGCATGCAAGAAAATGCTTCTAAGAAGGAGAAACTGCATGGGAGGTCAGATGGTGGACACTGAAAAGGAAGCAGGCGGAATGTTCAGGCCCCCGCCATCCTTCCATTTCCTGCCAGAACCCTTTACACTACCAACCTAAATTTCAAAACTCATCCCTCTCTATGCCCTCCTGTCTTCTGTTCTCCTCTGTTGAAAACCAACCCTGCTCCTTCCTCCCTACCGTCCCTGCTGATTGCACTCCTATGTCGAGGAACACAACTACACGCACCATGTAACTTTATGCGCATCTTTCGCCTTTGACCTCTTTTGCAGGTTTCCTGTCCCCTGATCTTTGTAAGGAGCTATACGGATAAGCAACATATTAACAGTCTACAGGAGGTCTGTGGTACACCACCCCTGTGAAGAAGAAGCCAGTGCTGGTCTAGCACTGACCAAGCCCTGTGTGAGTTTCCAAGGTACACCGGCTTTTGATTCCTATTGTCAGTAGGACTTTGATGTTCTAGAAGTCCAGGGTAGAGCTTTTGGGGATTCCACATTGAGTCCCATTAGTGAAAGGTCAAAATTAACCAAATGGATGAAAGACATGTTCAGTGCCACATCAGAGTGGTCTGGTGTCCAACCAAGACGAGAAAAGAAGGCAAGAATCGCTCCTGCTATTGTGGGTTTGTTTGTCGGGTGTGCACAGAGGCATTCTGATCACACACAGCCTCTTCATATCATTGCTTGGCCTTCAGATTCCATTAACAGTGTCTGTTGTGATAAATGTTGTATTAGTGATTTGTTCACATAAAGTCATAAAGTGCTTGGCATTCGTAGGAGCCCTCAACTGTAGTTGGAGGTATCGGCATCAACCCGCTCCAATGAAAATCATAAGTACTTTGCGTTTCAGTATTTACCTTTGTCTACTATAGCTGTGTCACACTCTAAAGATGCTTCCCACCTTGCTTTCTTACACTTGCATTCTGGCTGCTGTATAACCTCGACGCCCATGGTAAGTAATTAGTGACCTCTTTAGTGCAAAGGTGACACAAAATCTTTCTTTAACATTTGTCATTGATGCTAAAATCTGCTCTTTTTGTGTGGTACATTCCATATCTGAAATATACTTTTTTCCTCGCGAATGACAATTCATCTGTGCAGCACTCTCTTGTGCTTTAGAAGCTTCCATTGACTTCAGTACATATTGTATTGTATTTTCAGCAAAAAACCTTTGCTGATAGCCAATAGTTGAAATGTTACAAAACAATTTTTACCCTTACCACATTATAGCCAGAATCACACAAAGCATGGTGCTCATCCTTCTTGACCCACCAAGTATGAAGCTTCTAGTACTGGAGCGATGAGCTGGGAGGTCTACAACCTTCAAAACAAGCATTGGCTTTTTCAATGTTTTAATGCCATATTGTACGGCAGCGCTGGCTTCAGTGTAGCATGACCGTGAGTAAAAAACAAAACATTCTTTGATGCTGTCAATGCTGGCGGTGTCACACAGCTTGTTTTCTTTACTTTCAGCCATGTTGCAACACTAAGAAACATTGGCAAAGCAAATAGATCTCAAATAGACGAAACTTATTGGCTTTGCCAGTGCTTGTTAAATGCTGAAAATATCTTGACCAGTCAGATATGCGCCACTACAGCATGCTATATCCCTGATTGTTAATCACCTATGTTTCAGATGTTTTGGTAAGTTTTTGCTGGTTTCATTTCCCATTGTTATCTACTCTGTGGCTGGACATTAAGTGCCTGTGTTTTTTTGTGGGGGATTGGTAATTAAGAGTATGAGTATATAATCTGCCTGCAGCACCCATTTTACAACACTGTGTAGTATTTTATTTCGCAGTGTAACCTAGTTTTCCGAAGGACTGCACGCCACTGCTTATAGGACGTTCTCGTGCATCTAGTAACATCATTCGCTCCTCTTTAAAGCCTGGTGCTTAGCCTCTGGCCCTCAGCAACAATGGCCTTTCAATATCCTGTTTGTGGTACTTTGAAATAAAAAAAATGTGACATACTGAAATTTGGAGCCCCTTTTTCTCAGGGCCTAATGCATATCAACACCTCATCAGGGGTAGCAAGCGCTATATAAATGCAAACCTTATTCCCTCTTCTATCTCTCCACTATCCTTCTCAATCCAAATAACTGACTAACATTTCCACCACTCAAATTACTTTCATATTACACTAAACTAATTCACCACTAATCATTAATGGGTTCCGGAGTAGCGTGCTACCTGACGAAAAAGAGCTTCAACACCCATCAGGGGTAGCAAGCACTAGTTAAATGCAAACCTTTTCCCCTCTTCTATCCTTCCACTATCCTCAATTCAAATAACTGACTAACATATCCACAACTCAAATTACTTTCATATTTAACTATACTAATTCACCACTAATCCCTTATGGGTTCCAGAGTAGTGTGCTACTGACCAAAAAAGCACTTCGATGTCCGTCGCGGGTAGTACGTGCTATATAAGTGCAATTACAATACAATACCATATTAACTAAAATGTAATGTATACGGTACTGATGGCTTGATTATTGAACCGATGTATCTGTTGGCTAGTGGCCACTAGGTCCAACGTTTGTGGGCACGTCCCACGTTTCACTGCAGTGAAGTGTAATGGTATAAAAGTATAGCCAGGGGGCTGTATTAAGCGCGAGGCAGGGGTGCTCATGCTATCAAGACCGATCGTAACAGCCAAGTTCCTGGAGGAACTTAATAGTAATCCCATGTAGATGGATTCGGGAGTGCGCTGTTGATTTCTCACCATCTCTTCAGTAAATTAAGGTGTAGTTAAATATATATGGCAGGGTCGGATTGGGATCACAATTCGGCCCGGGCACCCCTTAAAAAAGTGGCCCACATTCACGGATTTCACCCATTTATAAAACAGCATTTGGCTAGTCTCATTGCGCTCATTTTTAGGAAAATGTTTGATAAATTACTTATTTTAAAGCTCATAGAGCCAGACTCATTGGTGAAAGCTAGAAACACTACCTTTTGGCTGGTAGAGTGACGTGAAATAAAGTGGCCGAAACGCCACAACTCCTGATGCAGACTCTTAAAACATGGCAAATAGAAGATTATTTGTTATTGTAGTTTTAGAGTAAACTCAGCCAGAGGGCAGTGATTACATGAGCAGCAGTCATATTAAAAAAGATCAAATTAATGTTTGTTTTAGGCCTTAGGCAATTAAGTTATTTGCCCACAATCACAGCATGTTACACCAAGGCTGGGATTGGAACCTATTTCCAAATTAAGCAGCCCTGACCCTAACATTACATCCTCTCAATTTTTCTCACTGAAAGATGACTTACAGCGAGGCCTATCTAAACATGCACCCGTCCGCCTTCCAAGGCCTGAAAGACTCTGGCACTAAGGTGCCAACAATAGGCCCCAGTGGTGCCCCTTCACTTACCCTTCAACCTCCCCAGCCAAGAATAGCCTCAGGGCAATAACATAGCAGGGAAGTGGTAAAGTAAAGTACAGAGCTGCTGCTGCTCCAGGGAGCTGAGGTGATGATGGCCCACCGGCCTCATAACCTTCTCCCAGCCAGGCGCCTCAGTTTAACAGCACAGCAGGGAAGTGAGCGTCTATCCCGGCCCCACGGGGGCCAAGGTAAAGTCGGCAGGGGCGAGAATACTGACCGAGCGACGTTGCTGCATGCTACCCCCTCGAGCCTGCCATGATGCTTGCTCCACATTACAGTGGCTGGGTTGGGAAGATGCAGTAAGGCACTCTGGGCCGGTTGATAGAGCTAACAAAAACCGGCCCACAGGTGACCCCTAGTCACCGGCCTATCGGTTGATGCCCGACTGCCCGCCTTCCCAATCCGATGCTGATATATGCTACCGGACAGGAATGAACATCTGTCCAACCACAAAATGGCTCTGGTTTAGGCAAACACCTGTTAACATACAATTGCTGTAATTGATTCTTCACCACAAAGCACACAATTGTACCATTCCCATTTACAAACACTTCTTCTGTACGTGCTGCAACGTGTGACCAGCTGGGGATGGCAATCTGAATTCTCCTTTCCTGTAAACACTCTCACTTTGGCCTCAGCGAAAGCAAAGTAAAAAGCAAGCTGCTGGTAAAGGTTGCTTGACATTTGACTTCTGTCTTTGAATGCCCAGCAAACGTGACAATAAGAGCAAGATTAAAAGGCCTGTACCAACTAAACCTGGGCAGCCAGAAGCAAAAAAAGCCAGCAAACGGAAAGCAAGAAAACGTGAGTTTCAAACCACAACCAATAATTTTTATTTTATGCCCATGAACCCCAAGCAGGGGCACTTTCAGACCTGTGTTTTCTACTCAGATAACTTAAAATGTACTTCGAGTAATATTTCAAGGTGTTTTGTTATATACATAAAAAGTAGCATCACACATCTTAAATATATAAAAATGTACCAGCAAGTAGATCTTAGGAAGTTAGGGAACAGAAAAATACTGTGATTCACACATCTTACAGAACAGCACAATGATTTAAATTCAAATATTGTACTTATTAATACAGATATAGTGAGCCACATACAGGCCAGTTATCAAAGAGATGAATAAGAGTGTCTATAAGTGAAGAAAGGTGGTGGAAGTGATAGTTGATGAACGGAGTCTCTGGTGTTAGACCTCCAATGGCGATTATAAATACAAAAGGAGACACTATAATAACAAACTCGTAAATCATGTTGTTCATGTTGATAACGCCTTAGAATGGAAGTAACTTCTAGTTTCCAGACTCCGCACATTGTAGATGAGCCCGCATGATCGACTGGAAGGGTCAAATTTCTCCACTCCCTGCCACGTCACTTCCTCTTGCCCCGTGTCACGAAAAGTAATTTTGAAAGCTCAAAGAATGTGTTTTGATCTCCAGTGGAGTGAGTTATTGATTTGTGTGCGCCCTGGTGTGGGGTGAAGCCGCGGAAGTGGGTGTGCACTTACTGATTGATGGATGCAGTACATGAAGTCGCGTGGCCTAGTCATGGTGGTTCAGCTGACCGTCTGATGTAAGAGGCAAAGAACGCACTGGTGTCATGTGCTGCCGGAGACGCGAATCTTCCAGATGGAGAAAATAAAAATCCGCTCTAACCATTCAAAGGAATGCACCAGTAAGAGCCATAATAAAGTATATGAGACTCCATGACTATGAAAGTGCCTTCCCAGTGTGTTCTACCAGTTATTGCAGTATTATCCTTCTACCTGTGTTTGGTACTCGTTTGTAACATGCGTACCTCACTTTTCTCTTGTAACACACTGTCTGCTACCTCTTACATTTGGTTTGCTTTAGATACTTGCACAAGTGCCACCATTGCCTACGTAACGTTTGTTCTTGTGCTTGAGTGTCTGCCATGTATTGCAGTATTATACCTCTATTTGTACTTTGTACGCTTTTGTAACCTGCACACATGTCACTTTTTCCTCCTGTAATGCACTGTTTTCTACCTCTTGTATTTTTTTTGCTCACAATTGTCATTTTTGCCTCATGTAACTAAACGTTTGCTTTTGTAATTTGTTCATTTGTAATGTTTCTCCTCATGTATCAGTTCTGTTCCTACTGTGAAGCGCTCTGACACCCTCGGGTAAAGTCTGCGCTATATAAAAACGCATAAAATAAATAAATACATAAACGCAGCAGTAGCCGTCTTGTGAGAGAAACGTTACGTCCGGAAAGCTTTCAATAAGATTACATGGGGGCTCACAGTCACCACACCTGCACGTGAAGCATTAGATGATTAAAAGGCCAGTGTACGCACGGGCGCGCGCTGGACCTGCCCTTTGTGTAATATGCATGCGATTTGCCACAATCCGTGCCCCTACAGTAGGGTGGGAAGGGGCACCTCCTTGTTCTGGATACAAAGCATGCCCTGAGAGTGATGAAGGAAGGGAGCGCACCTGCCCATGTCCAGGGTGTGCTGCCCACTGAACCTAGGAACATGTTATGTGTGCAACGAGGACCTAAGGGCAGCTGTTTCACATCATATTAATGTTTGCACAGACATCAGGGCACTGTGGGAATTCAAAGTTGCAAGTCGAGTATGTAACTATAACGATCTTTAAGAGTTTCCGACCTAAAATGGAGTAGCTGCTGCTTGGGTCTGAGGCCGCCTGGACGTGACCTCCACAGGGAACACGGCCTGGATGAAAACGATCTCCCTACTGCTGTAGGCTTTAAGTGGGATGAAAAAAAGGGTCGCGGCCTATGTAATAAAGGGCGTGGCCGACTTGTATTTTGCTGTTTCTGTCAGTGCATCCAGATATGATACAACAAGTAGCATCATACCTACAACAACTAAGGACTATTGGCTTTGTCAATGGTAGTTAGATGTATAAGATAAATAAGCAGCAACTATGGTTTGTATATAATATTGAGAAAGCTTCCATTCAAAGCTCTAGTGACACCACCACAGTTTTGCTGCTCCTGAGTTTCAAAAAGAGAAGGGAAATCCAGAGAGAAAATGACTCTCTTTAAAGGATTTCCCTTCCCCTAAAACGCTCACATGGCATGACGTCATGTCGTAACTTCTCCAATAGTGAGAAGTGAGCAGTGTGAGCACGCACACATCGATGTGCCTGCTGTCACTGCCGTGTATGGAAAAAAAAGGACCGCGTGTGACAGGGCACAATACAGAGGCCCATAGAGACCCGTTTGGAGGCCTCTTTTAAAAAACTGCCAGTGCTCAGACCCAGTGAGACCCGGCCCACTTAAAGCCCTGCCTACAGATATTGTGGACCCGGGCATTGCACACAGATACTGGCTGGTATCTGCTAAAACGGAGCAAAACGTACAGAGTAAAGTTGCATGCATGAGCCTTGCACACTACATGCGGGGGTTTAGGGCACACCTACAGTCACATGCACGGCTACAGTAGCAGTAACTACTAATTATGCCCACAAGCAGTGCCTTTTAGTCAGACACTACATACAGGGGTTGGGCAACTGCCACACTACATACAAGGGCAGTGGGTGTAACAAGCATGGCCATTATTGGGTAGAAGTGTGTGGAGAGGTGGTTGAATATCTGTGGATAAAAGGAGAAATAGATGAGTGCGTTGGTGTATAAGTGTGACTTAGAAGGGCGGACGGACAGACGTGTTTAGGTGTACACATGAGTTGATAGGTGTGGTCAAAAAGACACATTAATGTGGTTGCATTGAATATGCAAGTCATCTTCCGATTACAATGATGTGCTGGATAAACAGAAGTATTTCAAGAATAAGAAGTTGAAATTGATGCAGACAGGCCGATGCTCCATGGTGAAATATATTGTGCTGTGCATAGAACTATTTACATGTTGAAAGTTGGAGGTGCCTTCAGTCGAATTTAGGGTAGTACGGCCGGTGCCACCGCACAGGGTGCTGAGCTCGAAGGGAGTGGACAGGGTAGGGGCAGGGGAGAAAGGTTATGTTTTTTAAATATCTTTTGGGTCTAAAAGCACCATCCCAGAGTTCCTTATGTGACCATAAGTTTTCAGACAACAACAACAATTTTATGAAAACTGATGATTAATGTAACTGCTGGACACTAATCAGAGTTTTGTCAAGTGAAAGTGGGACTCTCCCCACTCCACACCATTCCATGCCACTCTACTCTATGCCACACTATTGTACACCATTCCACTTTACTCTAAGCCACGCCACTCCACACAATGCCACTGTACACCACTCCACACCACTCTACTCCATGCCACCATACGCCACTCTACGCCACTCTACACCATTGCACCCTATGCCACTGTATTCCACACAATGCTACTCTACACCGCTCTACTCTATGCCACTCTACGCCCCTCCACTTTACGCCACTCTACTTTATGCCACTTCACTCTACAGAACTCCAGTTTAAGCCACTCCATACTATGCCACTCTACTCCACTCCACACCACAATACTCCAATCCACCCCACTCTGCGACACTCCATTCCAATTGACTCTATGCTACCCTACACCACTATACTCTATGCCATTCCACTCTATGCCACTCTACTATGCACCACTTCACTCTACACCCCTCTACATTACACCACTCTACACCACACCACTCCACTCTATGCCCCTACACATCACTAAACTCCAAGCCACTCTATGCCACCCAACTCTTCGCCACGCAACTCTATGCCACTCCACCTTATGCCAATCTTCTAAATGCTACTCTACTCTAGGTCACTCCATTCTACTGTACATCACTTTACTCCATGCCACTCTACTTTCTGCGATCCTACTATATGCCACTCCATTCCATGTCACCTTTTGCCACTCTACTACATTCCACCCACCTATAAGCCACTCTACCCTACGGGAGTCTACTCCACTCTACTTCATGCCACTCTGCATCACTGCACTCTATGCCACTGTACTTTAAGCTACTCTACTCTAGGCCACTCCACACCATTCCATCATACGCCACTCTACTCTACTCTATGCACTCCACATCTCTCCACTCCATTCAACTCTAACTCTACTTCACTCTATTCCAGTCTACTTTGCTTCACACACTCTACTTCACACCATTCTACACCACTCCATTCTATGCCACTCTACTTTATGCCTCTTTTTGCCATTCCACTTTACGCTACTCAACACCACTCCACTCCACATCACTCCATACCACTTTACTCTGTTTGCCTCTTCACTCCACTTTATGCCACTCTTCACTCCACTTTATGCCACTCAATGCCACTCCATTGTACTCTACTCCACCCCACTGTATGCAACTCTATTCTACTCCACCCTATGCCAATCCACTTCACTGCACTTCACACTACGCCACTCTACCTTACGCCAGCCCATCCCACTCTACACCACTCTACAGTGCTTTACCCTATGCCACTCTGCTCTGCTCTACCCCACTTCACTCTACACCACTCCATTCTATGCCACTGTACTATACAGCACTTTACTCTACGCCACTTTACTCTATGCCACTGTGCTGTACGCAAATTCACTGTACGCCACTCCACGTTACTCTGCCATATGCAATTCCAAGCCACTTTGCCCTATGCTATTCCACTCAAAGCTACTCTATGCCACTCCGCTCCATGCCACTCTCCTCTTTGCCACTCTACTAACTATTAGCCATGCTGAACAGCAGCCACGCTGTTGTACTACATGGCTAAATGACAATAGCTGTCACTTAGGCAAGACCTATTGGCTTTGGCAATGCTTTTGTTACTTGCAGTTCATAAGTTACAAACCAAATATAGCACAGTGATCTATGAACTTTCATCAAAGAGCTGCATACCACTACATCTTTCATTATCCTAATGTTGCTAAAAAGGGTTAGTTTGCGTAGAAACACATTCCTTTAAGTAAAGCCAACCACCATGTTACATTTTAAATCCTCAATTTGTGCTTCTCCAGACAAAGCAATTTAGGATATACTGCACACCATTACGGATGACATGTCCTACACATTATGGTCCTCATAGTAGTATGTAAAATTTCCTATACACTGATTTACACACTTGTCTCTGAATATTGTGTGGGTGCTGTAACGTGCTCCCACACCCTACACTGACATGAGTAGCACTATAAAACAAATGAAATAGTTGCGAGGGAGGTGCTATGGAGAGATTAGGGGTACTATCATAGTGAGGGAGAAGGGGGACATTGGGGCGTGCCAACAAGGAAAGTCACACCGGACATCACCGGCACTAAAGCTGGATCTGATCCCTGTTGAAGGAGAGAACACTTAGAGACATAATGCTAAGGTTCAGCACCGGTAGTTCTAAAAGCAGGTGCTGAGACGGGTCCCTATCGGGCTCTCCAATTATGCCATCACCCCCAGCATTGCCAATGAGTCCTCAGCGTTGAGAGCTACGAGAGAAAGAGAGCAGACCGCGAGAGGCCGAGGAAAGTTGCTTTGTCTTTCAGTTATGCAGGTTATTAGAGCAAAGAGTTTATCACAGTGAGGTTGCTATGAACTAGAAATATAAAAATCCACTCAACAGAACTTTGCATCAGTTGCAGTGAAAGCTCTGCCCCAGTACCTGCGGAGTACGAATGGTTTTGCTGTACGTGGCTATGCTTTTTGTTTTCTGACCATTGTGAAGAGGACTGTAATGTTCCATTAGGAACTTTAAATGAAACCCTTTGGAAAATATCAACTTTTTATTTATTGTGGACTTGAAAAAAATATCTAGATGCTGTTAAACTGGACAGCAGCAGCTTCATCAGCCTTCAGCAGCTCATCATTGTGTAAGTGTTACACTTCGAGCCTGAGCTCTGCCCGCCATGCCCACCCTCTTGCCCCTGCAGGTTCATTGGCCTGCCCTTTCAGATCAACATCAGGGGATCATACCTTCGCATTAGTAGCTAATTACACTAGCAGTCATAACAAAACAGAGCCTTTGAATTGATATCAAAGGCTGGGGATGGTGGTAGGGCTACGGAGGCCAGATTTATTACTATATTTGTCTTGAAATATGATATAATTTCACTGGGTTTCATTTTGCCTGGCAAGCCTAGGAATTCTCAGACACAGACTGAACACATAGCTTTTACTCTATTAATACAACTGCTCTATTGTGTTCAGTCAGGAATGGCATGGAGGTGATATAGTTCATGATGCTGCGCAAAAGAAGTCTTCTTTATCACTCACTTGCTCATAAGAAGGATGTGCCAGTTTCAGAAATGAAAGACATTGTACTGAAAATAATATTTTAACTTGTCTGTGTATATTTGATGGAGTATGGAAACATTTAAAATTTTTATATCAAACCTTTACATGCCCAACTGTAACATGAGTGGATGAAACCTAAAAGTTACTCGTCTTTCCATCTCTCTGTTCATAACGTTTGTAAAGTTATTTTAAATGTTCATGTTTAATCCTTTGAACAGGGGAAACGAACTTCTCTGTATATAATAATTGACCCTAATAGCTGAAAAATGTGCATAAAACATAAGATTACAAAATCCAGTCCAACAGTCAATAAGGTGCCTGTGCTCTCAGCTCAAGTTGCATACTGAAGATTTAATTTTGCATTTGGTATGTCACAATATTTTTTTACAAACAGGTAAAGATATAAGACAAAAAAATAATTATTTAGTTGATTACTGTTTCTTCAATGTGTGCAGGACTGCAATGGAAGGGAGAAGGTACTGGTGGGTAAAGACTTTGGAATGGGCCATATATATAAATATTAAGAAATACGGTACTAAAACGTGGCATGGCTAATGCAGTGCTAATTCATGAAACTATTTGAAGCACTGACAGTCTGGAGATTATGATTTTAACACTAGGCGTCCCAAGAGCAGTCGCTCAAAATCTCTTATTCCGATGCCACGTAGTTCTCTTCCCCTCACCATCATGCTCTTTGGATACCATTATCTCTCGATTTCAGTTTTTGGGTCCTGTCCTTTTTCTGAGAACAGCAGCTTCGCTCAATACTTTTTGAAACATTTCCTGTAGTTGCACATTTAACATGTTTTTTAATCCAGTTGGGGATATTTTCCTCACATAATGTTCATAAAATACAGACAACATTATTTAGTTCATAGAATGTTAAAGCTCGTCTGTGAGAGCGAGCTCCTTTCTTTTGAACTTCTGATTGAATTAATATATGACCTCAAATCTTCCAGGATAACCTGTTTACACCCACTGAATATGTGCCACAAGGGTTATACCAAAGGATCCATGCATTTTCCTCTTATGTTCAATGTATACACAAAGCCTCATACACTATCACTTGTCGATAAGAGCATCCAAATGCACAGTAGGCTTATAACACTGATCTCTACATGACAGCATCTATAAGTTATAATGGACAACTCAGGGGAGTGCAGAAAGTTGATCAGCGGAGAGTTGCTAAAGGAATGTATATAAAAAACAGATATCACACTTAAGTCTGATCTCAAACCCTGAAGATCTCCCACAGAAGGAGAGTTTCCTGTTTGAATTTTACAATAAGGCAAACAAAGGATTGGATTTCATAATTGTATATACCTGAATTGCTTATGAAAAATATCATGTCCTAAATGTTGCTTGCAAAAACATCATTCTATTGAGATAAGATTTTTTTTAATATTCCAATGTAGCATTATCTATCAGATGAAATTTAGGTCACAATGTATATGTCAGACGATATTTTAACAGTGATATTCTGTTAAGGCACTCAAGCAACGGATTAATATCATACTTGCCCCCAGATTTATTTTGGGGTGGCTAGGAAGAGTTAATATTTATACTGTAGCATTGGCATGAAATTACTGATTGTAATGTCTGCACTGTGAGAAATAATTCATGTCTAATGAATGTATGGATGTAAGGAGAAATTATTGCCACAGTAATCACAGTAAAACCGAATGTAGACCATCATAGTTAAAGTCTTAAGGGAAAGAAATTGATACAAACTGCAGTAAGCTGACACATTGGTTCATTCACAACATACCAAAGATAAATGTGGAGAAACAGCATCACACAAGTTTAGCAGCTCTGTGAAAAATCTTTGAAAATAAGGATAGCTCTATTCCAACACTACACAGGTGGAAGTGGTACTCTCCCCTGAAGGTTCGTGGACTTTGTTGGTTAAGGGTGTCAACTGGCGAAACCCCTGGGAGAATCTGCAGCTAGATCATCACAGCTAAGAAGATGAAAGATGACCTTAATAATTCAGAGTACGTAAAGTCACAGCTTTAATATTGCTACTGTTCTAAAAAGGAGCTTGGAAACTGCAGAGGTTAGAAGTTCTAAGCTCTGCACGAAGCCAAATTTCACTGTTAATTTGGGAAATTGAAAAAACAGTGCTACAATATAGTAAAGAGAAATGAACCAGTTATAGTATACAGTCATTGTTCTAGCACACAAAGGGTAACTTTCACAAAAGGACAACCTGATTAGCAACCTACATCCATAAACATAAAATTAGGACATGCAGAAATGTATCAACCTTGTGGAAAACGGAATATGGGATTCTATAACAAATGACTTGATTGCTAAAAATATATATTTTTTAGAACTAATCTGTTGATTTAGTTAGTTCAATGAAACATATGGATATCTGGGTTTTTTCTGTAAACAAAGAAGCAATGGTAAGCCTGTTAAAGCTATATAGGAAATATTCAGGTGTTCAATGTGATGCGTGATTCTTCTCTGACCTTCTATAGAACTATTTATTTTATGTTTCTTGGAAGATTTCGATAGGAGAAGAGGTATTAAAGAAGAGACAGTGAACTTCAGACTAAGGACATAGGACATTGAGTAAAAGGAATACAGTTTAATGTTTGAGGTTTTTGAGACCCGAGTCTTGTATGATTTTGTCTTTGAGGATGAACTAATGTGGAAGTGTTTTAGTTATCCAAAGATGGAGACAGCAATGTTAGCTCCCAGGCAACATAGGAATTTCCTACTTCACACTGTGATGCTCCAGTAGCAATTTTCTCATATATTTTGATGATGCAATTCTTGTTAGGAGAGAGGTTCAGGGAACTTCCAGCATGGTTGCGTGGTCAAACAATGCTGGGTACTGAGACTAGAGGTCTCACTCTACTGCAGTGGGATGGGCTAGGAATTGATCTCCTCATAGTGGGCACCACTGACAATTAGTGAAAGTCAGTTGGCAATACTCTGGGATTCCAGATGAACACCTACAAGGCACAGCTATATGACCTGCCTCTTGTATAGTTGCCAGGCTATGGAAACATGGAGCAGCATCAGGTTGGTTCATAATACAAACTTTTTAGGAGCGCTCTAGGTACCAAATGTGCAGTAGTTCTTCAGTTTTGTGCAATATTAGAATTCAGTTCTGTGCAATATTGGAATTGATTATGTTGATGCATTATGAGACTTCCAATCTGATAACTTAAGTACTCATTTGTCACTTTTTCATTAGACTATATAGATGGCAGAGCAGTGTGAGGTCAGAGGTACCTGCCCTTCGTTACCATTACTCTTTACCCCATTTTCATTGTCCATCCTGCTTAGATTCTGGGGACAGAGTGAACTGCTCCTGCGGGTAATCTAATCCATGACAAGCATGCAAAGAATGAGTCCTGACTGGAAAGCTATCTTTCAAGTTCCGGCCTCTGGGAGCCAATCTTCCAGTTACTGTTTTCTTCAGGAAGAAGAGACTGTATCCCTGGAATGCACCTTAGCTCACAAGCGATGATCAGAGACAAAGCGGTTTACAAATATTTCACTCCGTATAGGATCAAAGAAAAAATTGATCAAATATCAGACATGTGATACTGCTTCTTGGGTCAAGTTAATTAACCAAATGTCTAGGAGTTTGTGAGTTACTAGGTTCTAGTCTCTGGTTGACTGCTCCGGAGACATGCTTCAATGAGCCTCTTGCTTCATGGCCCACATGTTGATGTCATTGAGAAATGTATGAGCCATTACACATCCCGCTGCGGATTTGATCTCTTCCAGCAGCAGAATTGCATAACAAAGGCAAAAAATGGGCTGTTTCAATAGGAGAAACCCAGTACTTTAGTACAGCTAAACCTTTTAAAGGCACAGCACCAACACTTGTCAGGCTGCCTCTAAAGGCCTTGAAGTGATAATGGTAACTCTGGGCAATAGAACTGCAAAGTTTTTAAAGAGCGAAATCCATCAGTTGTCTGAAAGCAGAGAGGTGAATTGGTGTGAGCTATGTAGAACCCAAACCTTTTGTTTTCACTGCAAGCCATGAAACTGACTGAACTTTAAGCAAACAACAAAAGCAAAAAATATATCTAAAGAATCGGTTTGCATCTTGCCATTCAATAATGATATATGGTCTAACGAAGACACATGGGTGGCTCCGAGAGGTGAGGGAAGGGAAATGTCCTTCTTGATTGAAGAACACATTGCCTATTTTCAGTTAAAATATTTACTTTGGAAATTAAAATATTCTTAACAAAAACATGTGTGCACCCATGTGATGCCCAAGTGGATAGAAGCTCTGCAATCATAGGTTGTAGGATTGAAAATGGATGGTTTGTGTTTCCATAGGATTTGCATGTGTGTTGCTCACCCACAAAGTAGTGACACTTGTTGAGAGCTCAGGGATAGGGCTCATCAGCAGCCAAAAATACTGTTTCCATGTGGGCACAAAAATGAAAATTCTATACCAATGGACTTTTTGCAGGTATGATTTCGGTGGGCAGTTATATCAGAGCCGGGCAATAACATCAAATACCTCTCTAGGTTATTCTTCCTTAAAATAAATATGTCCAGAGGAAGCTACAACTTCCAGGATAATGGGCTGACATGTCAGCATGTTCAAACATAATATGAATCTTGATAGCGGGTCAGGGCAATCACAATTAGCACTAGTTTATTTGAATTCAATGACCAGTTATGCTTTTCACCCATTAACATAGACAGTGAGTCTAGTTTCATACCCTTTATATATTGAATAGTTCGGATAGTAAACGGGCTACACATCCGAAGTACAGATACTTCCAACACTGGGATGTGAATGGTGTTTTAATGTTGGCCCATTAATGAGGATCTGTCAATCTAGGTTCTCTTGAGTAAACTGGTGATTTTGTTGAGTCTGAAGTCCTGTGAGATAGTTTGGATATAAAGACCTTTAAAAGAAGTAGGTACATCAAGAGGGGGTAGATTTATAACCTCTAGATGGACTAAATTCATTTTATGTATGCATAGTCTGTACCTGTTTCCCAGAACACTTCTTTGTGTGAGTTATAAGTTGCTTATGGGTGGATGCAGTGCTGACAAGTAAGTTCATTTTTTCAGGTATCCTTGTTTCCCTGCCTCGCCTGGTAAGGTGGACAAAGCAACAGGCTGGCACAGATACATTGCTCAAGGACTGGAACGTCTTCCCAGAGACTCATTTTGAATTTGCCACATGTTTTAGACTAGTTGGCACACACTTAAAATTGGTAATATCACCAGCAAAGGTGACGAGCTAGCCCCATGAAGAATGAACTGCCTTTAGCTCTCTGTTAATGGACACCATGAGCTCATACAGAGCACTGAGAAGTAAACATTGGACCAAGGCTTTCACTAAACCACAAAATGCACACTCAAAGGAGAACGCTGTCCTCTGCCTCTGTGAAGAGCAGTGCCAGGGGAGGGTTTTTCCTAAGTGTAGCTGCTGGGCTCCATGTTGCTCCAACCACAAACAGTCCTGTGCAAATCGTTCATACCCCACCCGTTGTGTTCAGTGAAAGGCTGTTCATACATACAATGCCCAGTCTGTGGCCAAATACTTTCAGTTAATTCTATTACTATTAGTGGTGGCTCCTCTGCTACAGCGGATGTGCATCGCCCCCCCCCCTACCAGCATAAAAAAAGTTTCAGGTTCTGAGGGCTGGCAAGTCTTGGGGGTGGGGCCATCGTGAGGGCAGTGACCAGAGGGATTGGTTGCACTGCTGGCAGTGCACATGTCGGTTTTGCCTGCCGTCTCAGGACAACCAAACCGACATGCACACTGAGCTATCTCCCACTCAGGTGTGTTGCTGGGTTGGAGACAGCAAAGCACAGGTTCCCGGTCTTCCTGGGAGCGCAGATTCACAGCGTTCAAGCCAATCCTGAAGCTGCTTTCAAGCATGAGAGCAGCATCAGGATTGGCCGAAGGGGACAATGGGAGCTTGTGTGCTTGAGCGAGGACTCTGAGCAGGAGAACGTTGAGTGGCAGGTAAGTTGTTTTTTCCATTTAATTTTTAAATTTTTTATTTGTTGTTCATTCCCCCTCCTGTCTGTTGTCTGTCATCCCCCCTGCCTCACCACTCCGCCTTCAGACCAGACGCTACTGATTACTACAGAAGAGTAATAGAGCTCAAAGCTCTCATTTTCAGGATAGGCGTTGCATCATAGTAATTGAAAACATACTCTAAAATTCCCAAATTAACTGATTAATTGTTTAAAATACATCTTAAACATGGAAGGGAACTATAATTATGCATAGTCTGTATTTTAAAATGAATGTTGGAACAATTATGGTTTGAAAGTATAGCATCAATTCCCATGTGTTATTCACTAGTAATATTTGTTGCTAATTATTTATTTCTATACATTTAACCTCCTTCAGAAAAAAACTTAGTTCAATCGCTCAACTGCCTTTAATTCTGAACTGCACCTTCAGCGAGCTTCCTTTCAATAAAAACACTGTTGTTTTACCATAATGTCTCCGCAATGCTGGTCATTGACATCTCTCTCACTGTCCTTTCTCACCCCCATGCCCTCGCGTGCGAGACTGGTAGCTGGTCCCAAGGTACAGATGGGCATGGAGGCTGCTTGCCACCATATCCAGAAGGGATCTTGTTTTGCATAGCACCATTAAACATGAATGTTGTCCTGATTGGGTGCTCTCTTCGAAACATTATCGAATTTATTTAACACTCTCCTTAAGGATCAACACATTTGGAATGTGAGCATCTGGAGATGTGGAGATAAAAAAGAATGATAAAGAAGGAAGTTAGGCAGAGAAAAGAGTGTTGCAGAGTGGGCTAAAGAGTGAGTCTCAGGGAAGCAGCAGAGAGAATGCTCAGAGTTGGAACACAGACTTTTACAGTGCAATAACAGTGTTATGTGGTTAAGGGAACTTAGAGCACTTTGATTATTTTGGGGGTGCCAAGTCTTCAGACAGACTAGTGTATCTGAAAGCCTGGTGAGGATGAGGAGGAAAACATCTCTTTCTATCATCTGGCTGGCTAATCACCAGCCTCATTGTTGGGCATTTAGAGGCCACAACCCGACAATCCGTCTGAAGATATCCTTATTTTTCTGCAGCGCCATTCACTCCTTTCACTTTTTCCTTGACTCTACACCACGAAAATATGCTATTACTGTGGCTGAAAAACAAGGCCATCTTCTCTCAACCAATCAACCTATAGGGCACCACTATCAACATTACACCCATCACAGATGGTCAACTTGTAGTCCACGGACAAAGGATTCTAAACGGGTACCCTTTCAGGTCACAATGACAAGTTTCCGGGGAAGCCTCCTTAAATGACGATCCACTCTCAAATGGGAAGGAGTTCAACAGCCCATTATGGGCTCTATTCATGAGTTAGTGAAAAAAACAGGGGTGTTGAATACTTGTGAAAACCTGAAATATGCTGTAGGTTGAGAGAATGTGGTTCTTTGACTGGACCAATGAAAAAACAAGCAATACAAATAAAAAATAAAAAATGAAATAAAATACTAAACGGGCAAAAACAAAAAAAATCTAATCATACATTATGTAGAGTATTTTAATGGCAACGTAACTTCTTTCCATTTAAAATGAGCCTAAAATACTTTGACTCATAATCATTCATAAACTCTACATTCCTGCTCAAAAATCACTTACAATTTCCAGTGTGGGAAGTATTCGGGTGGCATTTTTAGAATGTCTTCAAACTTTTGAGCTTGTATTCATTCCTAATTATACCAGGGAAAACCCATCCTTCAAAGCCCTATGTAGCCCTTTGAAAAGTATCAAGTGACAAGCACTACTACACCACCACGGGCAATTGTGAGTGCCCAGTTCTCTTTCGTGTATGTCTTCCACTCATATATCCAGCCACTACAATGTGGAGGTCACAGTTTACTTCATATAAGGCTTGTGAATAACCATGACAATGGATCTTTTGCCGCAGTGGACAGACATATTGGGAATGCAGGGGAATTCCTAATGGACTGATACTCAAACAGGGCAGGATGCAGTGCTTTAAGTGGGCCAGTACTCACCGGTACGGAGCACCGGCACTTCTATATTTTCTCCCCTTGAGTACCGGGACCTTTCCTCGGAAAAGGAGAGTACTGGTACTCATAACTTACTGGCTCGGTTTTTATGGTGTTGGTGCAGAGCTCCTTAGCTCTGTTCTTGGCAGGTCTTTCTGCGTGGACTGCAATGGGTTAAAGCGCCTTTGAAACCTAGCTGAAGCCAGGGCTGAGCTGAGCTGGTTCAAAAGCACCAGTACAGCAGCTCGTCTTCTGTAGAACACAGAGCTGCGTGTGCCTCTCTGGAGTGGAAAGGTGGAGTATCGCTGCAGGGTCCCTATCTGAGGGGTCAGAAGGGGATACAAAACCTGATGGGCACGAGTGTGGGCCACATTGTTCAGGGCATACAGCTTGTTAGCATGTCCATTGTTTTAAATGTGCGCAAATCTTCACCCATCAACAATTTGAATGAAAGGGATTTGCATGAAACACAATTCCGGATCTCTAGATTAAATCAATACATTCATGTCTTTTTGAAACTGCAGTACTAGTACTGATTCGTCAATGTGCCATTTAATGATAAACATTTGTTATATAACTATAAACTTAGGTGACTTGCAGCAGCCAAATCACCTCCAAAGAATCTGTGCTCCAATGAGACAGACACACCCGTGACAGTCTCTGAAAAGGTTTCAATACCGAATATGTACATCATACAAAATGCGACCCCCCTCCCCCGGAATTGTGCTGCACCTATTAACCCCTTTCGCTGCGGGGGTAATTCCCCCACTGTGCTGGGGTGAGGGGGGCGTGCACAGCGCCCGCATGCCCATGACGAGCTCAGCTCGTCATGGGGCACGGCGCTCCTGTGCTCATGACAAGCTGAGCTCGTCACAGGTGCACCGGCTCCCGTGGAACGCTCAGCACAGCAGGGGAATTCTCCCTGCACCTGAGCGTTCCACGGCTCATGACGAGCTGAGCTCGTCATGAGCACCGGAGCACGTGCCTCATGACGAGCTCAGCTCGTTATGAGCATGGTAAAGGCTAAGGTTTTTGGTGGCCTCCAACATCAGGCACTGCGTGTGAAAGAGAATGTGTGAGGGCCAGGAAGTAAATGCAATACGTGTGTGAGTTGGCAAGCGTAGGTGTGACTGACAATGAAAAGTATCTTGTGTTTTTGTGAGAAACTAGATGTGACCCAGAGAGCATGAAATAGGCTATTAAGTGTGTGAGGGGCGAGTGTGTGTGAAAGGGGGCAAATGTAGTTAGACTTTTTTTCAGCTTGTAGGGAATGTGTGTTAACAGTCCATCTCTTCTTGTGATGCTCTGATTATTTTGTGGAATTTTGTGTATCTCTTTAAGAAAATGCTAGCCATGTGAACAAATGATGCAGCAGGTTTACCATTCAGAAGACAAATGTAGTGGTGAGGGAGCCAAGGATTGTACAGGGACAGCCGAGCCAAGGGTCTGGCTGGGCTCTAATAGACCTTGAATCAGCCAAGCCCTAAAATGTTTCCAATGCAATTCATCCAACAAACAAGATAAAATATCTTAAAAATAAAAAAACATATTTCTTTAACATGGTGCAGCTTTGACATTAATAGGTCTCTTTATACAATATTGAGGAATAATGAAGAAAAAGGCATTTGTAAAAAACAATATTTACCTAAGATCACAGAATTTGGTGGAGTGAAGAAGCCAGGATAAATCTAAGGTTTTCTTGTTTCACTTTGTACATATCAGCCACTAAATAGGTAGCTATTTATCTCTCCTTTTTATGTCAGATGTTAATGTTTTGTGATTAACTTTGTGCATAAGGGTACAGTGAGTGCAGCAGGCAGAAGCCACATGAAATTTTGCCTCATTTTGGGCTCGAAGTTCCAAGAGAACCTTGAGTTGATCCAGAGCCCAGCATCTGGCTGAAGCCTGGCTCAACCTGCAAGTGGCTCTCACACCTCCAACAAATGTTCTTTAAAAATACCTACTCATGGGGCCAACTCTAGCTTTATTAATCGGGCAAAGGCCAAGGGTTGGAAGCAGAAAATGGTGCAGTCTCATAGAGCAAAGTCTGAACTTAATTATTTTTTTTAACTCTGCCCAAAACAGTTTGACAACAAGACAAATGTGATAATACCTTTAATCTGCCTTGCCTAAATCATCACAGCATGCTGCATTTCGAAACCTGGTAAGAGATCTTTGCGTATCCAGTACATTCCCGGGTAGAATAGCACTTTAATAACTCTGGTGGTTATGGCACTTGCTGAAAATGTGTGTGTATGCATTCTTCTAATCAAAGGTTTGACTGAGCATAAAATTGCATAGAGGATCAATGTTGCTGCTGTAATGCACAGCATGAAACAAGCCGATCACCGATTTTTTTTTATATATATATAGAGCTCTGCTAGTTACTCTTTGTGCTGCAGAGATCATTGTGTTACCTGCAGGTCACAAGTTAAAAATTTGTCATATAGTTCAGTGGTTCATGATTCTGCATCAAGGATATGAATGCAAACTACAAGGCTATCGTTAGGAAACTTGCTGGGTTTTTTCTCAATATTTTATTATAAGGTTACTAAAAAAAAGGTTACTTTGGTTAATATTAAGGGCTTATTGGTAAGTACTATGAAAATGGTTAGGCATTTTTACAATGCATGCATATTTTTTGCATACAAAGCTTAGAACGGTAAAAAAACATAGCCCCGCCCCTTGCCCCGCCCCAAACTCCACCCCCAATCCACTGCTTATTTTTGGTGAGTACCTGCACTTATTATTTTCCATTTAAAGCACTGCCAGTATGGCTTTGGGAGAGTCAGACACATGGCAGCACATCCAAGGAAAGGAAGGCACCAGTTTGTCAGGAAATCTTCTATTCTCCTCAGTGACGGGGCAGCCATTTCTAACAATACTCCTGCTGATATGAGCTCAAAAAGAATGAAGTAGGTTTTGACTACAAATACTACAGTCTGTCTCTGCTACTCTGGCACAGATACAGAGACACAAATGTTTCGGACTTTTATCCAACAGTGCAATAAAAATCAATCTCTGGACCCGACATATCATGCAAGCCTTTCTTTCTTTTCTTCTGGAATGTTTTCTCATTTTTGAAGATGATGCTAGTTTTGTATAAACAGGGTGTTTCCTGCTGCCTCATTCCATGTTTGTTATTTCGTGCACTGCAAAGCCTTTCAGCCACAGACTACTACAGAGTCCACATGGTGACGTGACACCACTAAGTACTGCCTGACCACAGGAAACCTAAGCCTGCCTTTTGGCAAAGGAGCCATTCTGTATATGTTGCTTCTCGTTGTTAATCAGTTTTTGTCTTTTTAAGTGCTTAAAATCAGCCAACATGTTCAAAAATATTATAATTACTTTCACATCTCTCAGAAAAGGTCATGAAGTCGTTGCTCAGAGATTGATGGATGATGCAAACTTTATATTTATCCAACTAAAAATAGTTTTCTCTAAGTGTAGCTTTTCCCTATGTGGTAGTCTTGCATTTCTTGGGATTCCCTGACCTTAGATGACTGTGCTAGTCTGAGCCTGTCCTTTCCTCAGTCCAAAAGCAGCAACTATCAACAGAATCTTTCACTCACCCAAGTCCATGTAACTGATCTCCGTCACATCGGAGAGCGTAAAGGAGTCATCGCAGTCCCCGTCAGATGAGTCGTTCTCATCATGGTCTCCTTGCTGTAGCCTGCGAAGTCCAACAAAGACATGGAAGAAAGGAATTATAGTAAATATGTAACCCTTCCCCGAGTTTTTTTTTTAATAACCCCACACACACATTCTCCAGGTAACTTAGACTTCTTCAAATTCTTAAATCTCACCCATCTTTAGCAGATCACTGACCCATTGATGAAGCATTGACTGCAATGCAGTAGAGCCCTGGACATCACTTAGCTGCAACCCCTGGTTTACCCTGTGCGACCTCCTGGCACAGCCTTTGCGACCCCTGACCTCAGAGCTGGCAAACTCAGTGCCAAGTATTCGGAGGTGACTCTAACTCCTTATTTTCTGTCCATTTGTCACTATGCTAATAGTGAATCATGTTTTATTACTCACGATTAGTGTAATAATGAATGGAGCACAATTTGCTGAAATGAACCTTTGGTAGCAGCTAAGGTAAGTAAAAATGCATTCAAATGTATGTTGTGCGGGTGCTTGTGGGCGTTTGTGTATTTATGTGAGAGAGTGAATACAAGTGAGTGTGAGTGAGAATGTTTTGGTATGCTTGCAAATCTGTCGTAGGCCCTGGCATACTGACTGACTGTAATTCTTGTCTAATAGAAAGACCCACAGTAATATTTTGATGCTGGCATGTTCTTTACATGACAGACACCTGTGACAAAATATGGGCACTGGCACACTGGAGGTAATTCTTGGCATAATGGACACCCATGGAAAATACTGGTAATGGCATTTTTGAAGTAATTCTTGGCATTGAGGCACCTTTGCATAAATATTGGTACTTGCACATTGGAGGTCTTTCTTGGAGCAAAGGGAGCAGGGCAACCATGACAAAATTCTGGCCTTGACATACTACGGCAACTTTTTACAATAAGGGTCACCCATGAGATATGGACGGTGTAAATTGAAAAATTCTGCATTGGCATATTGAGGGCATCTATAACATATTGTGCACCCATGACAAAACGCTAGCCATGGTACAGTGGGGCTTATCGTCATATGGTGCATCCTTGGCATATTTTGGAAAAGTGGGGTAAAATCCTAGTGAGCATCTGGTTTCATAAACTTGGCAGGCCATGAAAGAATTTGACAATTTATTGGGTTCCATCTCAGAACCTATGACTTTTAAGCAACATTTTCTTGGGAGAAGAAATGCCATACAGAGGCCTGGCTTTTTTTGCTTTGCTCGCTCACTGCAATACTAAGCACGTATTACGTTTGTGACATGACTTCCTGGAAAAATCAGGGTCAAGGGTCATATATCAACACTTCCTGTGATGTCATTAAGACCAAAGGGCAGGTGATGTCACTTCCGTTACCACTGGCATTTTTGCAAATTGACGTGCATTGGTACAGAGGTGCATTATTGGCTTCTTGCTTCATTTTTATGGACAAAGAATATCTTGTATTTGATAACTTCCTCAAAATGCAGTCATGATCTCAGCTCTCACCTTACACACTTGTCCTTAGTCTGCGTTCTCGTTCTCTCAGATTGGGTGACATAACCCCCTCATCCTTCCCTTCTCTGTGAACAGATCACACCAAGTATGTAGCACTCCTCTCCCTCTATTGCACACAGTTACGGGTGCACACTTGTGGTTGGCTTTAAGGACGTGACCATAATGAACAAATAGTGGCAGAGGTGCTGTGGGACTAGGCCCATGCAAATCTGCAAAGGTAACCTTTTCTTGCGTGTACAGGAACAGATGCTCCTAACCTGACAATGCATAACAATTGGAACCCGTGTATGTGGGCGTATGCTAGAGATCCCCTGTATGATTTTTTTTTAATTGTGATGCTGCATTTAAGCACATTCATTACATAGGTATGCAGAGTGGCAAAGATAATTTCCAAGTGTCCCCTACAGCCATTTCCACAAACCAGACTATTGTGTTGCGGTGCCAAGGGCATTGTTATTCCATGCCAGGGCAGGCCAACTGCAGACTACGTAGAAAATTAAAGTGAATGAGATAAAACAAAAATACAACTTTAAATAAAAAGGTTATAATGGGCCACAATTGAGAGCTCTGAAGTTGAGGTTGAAGGCAGTGCGAGTTTCTCAGTGTGCCATAAAGGGGGAAACAACCTTTACAATGCAACTTTTACAACGCACTACCATTACAACTAAACCTTTACAACGCAACATCCATTACATCGCATGCCATTACAACGCAACCATTACAACGTATGACACTACAACGCATGTCATTACAACGCAGTCATTACAACGCATACCATTACAACGCATACCATCACAACGCATAGTACCCTTACACTATCCAACACTTACCCTACTGTTGCACCCCCTGGAGTTAGAATAGTAATTTTTAACCCTACACTATACAACACTTACCCTACTGTTGCACCCCCTGGAGTTAGAATAGTAATTTTTACCCCTACACTATCCAATACTTACCATACATGTAATGGTATGCGTTGTAATGGTATGCATTGTAAAGGTAGAGTGAGTTGTAATGGAATGCGTTGTAAAGGTAGTTTTTAAAAATTTGTTGTAATGGCATGCGTTGTAATGGCATGCGTTGTAATGGAATGCGTTGTAATGGATGTTGCGTTGTAAAAAATGCGTTGTAAAGGTATGCATTGTAAAAGTATGCATTGTAACATCATACATCCCCATAAAGCGGTTCAGAATCCATAGTCATCCAGTACTTAGCCTCTCTGAGGATCACACAGAGCAATGTTCATGTGTGCCTTAGGAACTGTGGGGGCATATTACCAAGCAATAGCGATAATTATCGCTATTGCTTGGTCAGAGACAAAAATTTACCGCTGAGCTGCGGCGATTTTCATCGCAGATAAACCTTGGTATCACCAAGGTTTATCGCAAATGCGATAAAAAACGGCCGCAATGCATGAATATCGCTGAAAAGTCAGCGATATTCATGCATTACTGAGCTAATGCTCTTAGCCATGTTATCCACCTCCCATTGGATAACATGGCTAAGAACTGCTCAGGGCAGGTGTTAGCTTTTGGAGATATTCGCGCTTAGCGCGAATATCTCCAAAAGTTGGTAATAGGAGATAGCGATGTTAGCGACTGTTTCCAGTCGCTAACATCTTGGCACGCCCACTTTGCATGCCATTAGTGATAAATATCACTGACATGCAAAGTGGGGCCCAAGATGGTCGCTATCTCCTACTAGCTGTCGCTAACTGGTGTTAGCGACAGCTAGGTAATAGGGAGATAATCCAGTCCCAGAACCTGTAGTCCCAGCCCTCTCAGGACCTTCAGTCCCAGTGCCTGTGATACCAGCCCTCCCGGTGCCTTTAGTCCCAGTACCTGTGGTCCCAGCAGGGGGGAACGCCAGGGGGGGTGACTCCACCGGCTGACACAGGAGGCCAAGGTCAGCCTAGCCAGCCAGGGAGTCCTATTTTAGAGGGGGCCCTGTCCCAGCCAGTGGAACACCCTGCAGTACCCCTATTTTGGTTCCATGTCAGCCTGAGTTAGTGGCAAGTTTAGCAGCAGTCCTTCCATGCCTAGCCAAGAAAGGGACAGTGATTCCAACTGCGGGCAGTGGGGCCCTGTTAGCTGAAGGGAATGCAGTGGAGAGGGCCAGGAGCTTGGTAGCACAAGTTAAGAGGGCTAAACAGGTGGTGCCCTCCCAACCGGATGGGGGCAAAAGAGCGAAGGGTGAAACAAGGGTGGCCCAGAGCCCCAAAAAAGGTCACAGCTGGAGGATCTGAAGACGCGAAGACACAAGCAGGCACATCTGCGTGTACAATACATTTGTTGCCAAGTTTAGGCTTGGGGGAGATGCGCACATCCAGAAAGGGTCAAGGGACCTACATCGCACCGGAAGTAAAAGAGCAAATTTGGAAAGGGGAATATGTGAACATTTTTTCGTTGTTGGTGGACAAGGATGAGAAGGAGAAGGCAAAAAAACTAAGAGAATGGGCTCACCCAAGGGACTGGGGAAATTGTCTTACTAGAAAAAAGATTGAGGAAACTTTAATTAACTGGATAAAGGCATTTTCAATCTTCCATGCAGTAATGGTAGAGAAATTCCCAGGGCTGGGCGCTGAATTGGTGTGCTACCAGAACTGGATCACATGCGCACATGATGTGTATTGAAGAACCGGGTTATTTAAGACCCAGCGGCGCCAGGGGCACGCCCAAAGTCTTCGGGTTCACATGTCTTAGAATAAAGAGACACGGGATACTTCTTGGTGGCGTCAAAGATCAAATTTATTGGCTGCAGCCAGTAACAGAAGTCCTAGAAGTCATCACGGTATGAGTTCTCAGGAGACTGCTCAATTTTACAAAGCAAGTCATCCCTTTTATGCCAAAAATCACATTCCAGACAAATACCCAACATTTACAAACTGTCCAATCACATGTATCTACACCAGAGGTATCACGTGACAGTAAAACCCACTTTTCAGTTGCCCAGCCCATGATCAATCATCGGTCAAACCCAACATTCTTCTTGAGACAGGTCGAACGGAACTCATAATAAAAAAGGCCACAACCCAATCATAAATAGACCATAAAGAAAGGAGCAGAAACAGGTGAGAGTAGGATAAGGCATATTTGTTTGCAGTAAAAGTTTATGATGTCCTCTGCTCTGATCCTTAATCTTGATCAGCTATAGGGCAGGAACTGGTTTTACAAGGTGAGCTTCAGGCAACAGGGTCAGTTCACTCAGGTCAAACAGGAGTCAGCAGAAACTCGAGCTAAGGTGTACATGTCCTTAAAAAGACTAGTTCAGCCACAGTCATCGGTCTATGTGAGGGCAACCACAAAATGGCTGCCATACACAAAATGGAACCCAAGGGTTCAGAACGAAATCCCTAAATACGTAGTGAATCCATCGGTCTAACATGATGAAAACACTCATACTTGCCGCACTAACTAGTTACGGTTCGCTAATATCAAATTCGTAACTAAACCATGACCTTTATGGAACGGGTTCAGAATTCACGGAACCTCAGACCCTCCTTTTGCCCTTACATAGGCAATAACCTAAACTCACGTCAATCTGAGTCCAGGTCTATATTCATCAGATCATCAAGATGTTGCTGGAGCATAATCCTATTACTTAGTACCTCTCTTGGGGCAGGCCTCCTTGCACACGTAGTAGCACAGAGGCCACATATAGCAGGAGCGCACTGCACACAAAGACAGAACAGGAAAAGAATCGCTACAGCCATCCCAATGATCATCAGGATCTTCCATCCCCAAGTGGATAACAATCCCCAAAACCATCCCATCAACGACCAATCTCCTTCGTCCATGTGTACAGACTCGGAGATCTTATGTAGCTTGGAAATGGCCTGGTACACTGTAGGAGCATTGTCTGGAATGAAAATGCAGCAGCTCGATTGAATCAATTTACATACCCCTCCTCTGTCTGCAAGTATGACGTCTAACGCAACTCGATTCTGCAACGTCATAAGACGATCCGATTGGAGCTCAGCAGTCAAAATACTAAGGGCACCGGCAGTCTCAGCTATGGTGGACTCAACCACTCTCGTCAATTGCCGTATGTTCCTACTATTAACCATAGGTCCCCAAAACGGCAGGAAACCCTTAAGAAAATCTCCCAATTCTTGTCCTGAAGTATCTTCCTTACTGAAGACACCTCTAACTACTCTAGTTCTGTGGTAATCTGCCGCTGCAGTATACGTAGGAGGCAACAAGTAACCAACATAACATGTGCCCGAAAAATCAGGGGGCAACCATGTATATGCTCTGTCGTGACAAACAAAATACGTGCCCTTAGCTGCCAAAAACGGCGGGGAAGATTGAGACGTAAAAACGTACGTCTGAGTACAAACGCTCTTCCCCAACTGAGCTTTCGGATTCCTGCCATTACCTTGCAGACAAAAATGACCTCCGTGGGGTACGATCCAAATCGGAGATTAACTCTTTCGTTTCTGCTTTTCACTCAGACTAATACTGTATCCAGTTGCATTCCAACCGACATATGCCATTAGCTCATCTCTGGGAATAGTTCTATAAGTGTCGATCTCTCTACTCATATTCAGAACTCCTTTCACCAAAGCTTGATTACTCGTGTTTTCTCTTACAGAACGCGGAGGATAAACCTCAAGGGCATAAAGGAACATAGTCTGAAAAGCCCACAAAGAACCATTCTGACTAAACGGTAAAATCAAATAGTGAACACCTCTATCCGTAGTATGCGGCATAAGAACGCACACCCAGCAATTAGTGCTGTTCACCACCAACTGATGTTGATGCAGTAACTGTATGAACGAGTTGTTTACAAATTCTGACCTTCTAATCTGTTCGTGTTCAGGTAAGACATGAAAGGAATGCAAAGAAGTAGTAGCTGGTAAAGTCGTAGGTTGGGAAATAGGTGCAGAAATCAGTTGAAGAGAAAATACAATCCAACCCACCAAAGCTAACGTCATGCTAAAAAACATCAAAATACATGTGATCAGAAAACATTTGCTATGCATAATTCTACACAGTTTCTTCTTAAAGTTCATTTTCTCAACAGTTCTCTCAATCTCAAAAAACTCCATCCTCTAACCGATGCTGTTCACGGTTGGTTTTCTTCTGCTAAAGAATGCTTCTGTCAGCCCAGGGAACTCCCTTAGACCAACCAGAACCTTCGACCTTGCGTCTTCGGCTGCACTCCCTAGTCTTTACACCGTGACCCTACAGCTGAACCCGGATGGTGGTTCACAAAAATATACCAAAAAAGTTTCTTGGCTAAGAGAGTTCAGTTCCAAAAATCAAAAAGGAGCTATTCACTTTATTAGTTCATTGTCCCTAGGTCGTAGATTATAACGGTCTTTTCCAGGCTTCGTTTGACTTTGGAATAATAGTTCAGGTTCAGTAGTGTCCAATCTTAGAGACAAAGGCACAGCTTCTTGCAGAACATCGTCATCTTCTTTCTCGGAACCTCTCCATACCAACTCAGCATCGCTAAACGGTGCAAATTTCGGCACCATTTCAGTCTCGGAATCTGCAATACCTTCACGGACCCACTGGTCGTACGGCAGAGGCAACGGTGCTCTCTTACAATGTACGCCATGGATCCAGTTCTTTTTTCCGAAAACTTTCATGGAACCTTAGTATGGGGGAATGTTTTGGAAGGAATACGGCAAGGATTTTAGACAGGCGAAGGTCTCTGACCCAGCACTCACATGGGACCAAATGGAGGACATTTTGTGTTTAAGACACATGAAAAGCCAAAGCTAGATTGTGCCAAAAGGGCAGTCCTTTCGTTCAGGGGCACCCCATAGCGGTGGAGGGGGCGGCATGAAGGGAGCATGTTGGGACTTCAACAAAAGGACGTGCACTAGGCCCAATGGTTAATGTAAATTTAGAGATGCCTGCTCTTTCTGTGGCCTATCCTCCCACACAGAATCTAAATGTTTAAAAAAAATCAAAGGACAGGGGAGATAAGACACAGGAATGATGGTTCCTTACATGATAAGGCACACTCACCCATAGACACAATGGCTTTGATACCCTGGTTAAATAAGTACTGCTAGTCAAACACAACCCAGATTTTGTTGGAAGGTTTCAGGGATGGGTTCAGGATTCCTGCTCCTGGCTATTTTGGGATCTCTTACTTCCACAATCAGCAATCGGTGAGGGATAACAGGTCTGTGGCAAGAGACAAAGTGCTGAAGGAACTGCGTTTGGGGAGGCTGGCCGGTCCCTTTGATTCAATTCCTGTAGTTGATTTTGTCTGCTCACCACTGGGGGTGGTACGCAAAAAGGACCAAGGGGAGTTCCGCTTGATCCGTAACCTATTTGCTCCCAGGGGTCAGTCACTGAATGATGCCATTGATGGAGCCCTGTGGTCAATGAGACACTCATCATTGGATTAGGCAATTGCAATGCTGCAGTTGCTTGGCCCAGGCACTTTACTAGCACAATGTGACATAGAGTCTGCTTTCCGCTTACTGCCAGTCCATCCACAGGATTTCCATCTTTTGGGGTTCCAGCTAGAGGGGAAGTTCTACATGGACAAGTGCATGCCAGTAGGGTGCTCGGTCTATTGCTCATATTTTGAGAAATTCAGCTCCTTTTTGAAGTGGGTTTTCAGGCTGGTCACCGGGCACCAATGGGTATTGCACTACTTAAGATGACTTCTTGTTGTTAGGGGCACCACAGTCACAGGATTGTGGCAAGGCTGTGGAAGCATTCTGTGCACTCATGAGGGACCTTGGGGCCCCCCTACAACAGGGAAAGACAATTGAGCTGGCCACACATATTGAGTTCCTGGCATTGAATTAGATTCCATTGAGGGTGTGCCACACCTGCCATTGAGCAAGGTAGAAGGTTTCATGCTGGCATTAGCAGACTGCTTGCTCAAAGAAAAAGTCACTTTACATCAACTGCAGAAGGTAGTGGGTATGCTGAATTTTGCTTTAAGAATCATCCCTATGGCCCGCACCTTTTCACGTTCCATTGCGCAGGCAATGTCAGGGCTGAAAGAAAAGCATCACCACACTAGGATGTCCAGCGAGGTTAAGCACGATATGCGAATTTGGACGGCATTCCTGCGTGACTTTAATGGCGTGGTACTGTGGCCCAGTCCAGCCAGGTCCAGTCCTGAACTTGGCCTCATGACAGATGCTGCAGGGAGTGAGGGGTTTGGAGCCATCCTGGGTTTTCAATGGGTGGTACAACATTGGCCCGTTTGGTCGATTGACAATGGTGTAACAAATAACATTTAATTTCTGGAACTGTTCTCCATTTTGGTGTCCGTCACTATCTGGCCACACCAGTTTCGCAATCAGTCTGTGGTTTTCTGCTCAGACAATATGGCGGTGGTGGAGTGCATCAACCAGCAGTCTGCCAAGTGTAAGATAATGCTTCGCTTGTTAAAGAAATTGTGCTGCAATGCATGAGATTAAATGTATTGTTTAGAGCTAGGCATGTCCCAGGAATACTCACACATGGCTGACGCATTGTCTCGTTTCAAGATGCAGGTTTTCGGGTCCCATCATCCAGAAGCAGCGGACTGTACCACACTCTTTCCGGAGCATCTGTGGCAGCTTGGTTCACCAACCTACCAAACCTCATGGCAGCTAGCCTAAAACCCAGGACTAGGCGGGCATATGAGGGGGCATTTACCACATACTGCACTTCACTAGGGCAAGGCTGTGAAGGGGCATTGCATGACCCAGCATCCTTTATATCATTCATAAAGGAATTGAGGGACAGAGGGTGTTATGTGGCATGCGCAAAGTGCCACATGACTTCAATAGCCTACTTTGCAAAGATTATGGGGCATAGGGATCCATGGGGCACATTCTTGGTTCAAATGGCTCTGAAGGGGTGGCAACGCTTACACGGGGCCCAGCTTGACATTAGACACCTGAATAGCATTGAAGGGCTCTCAGCCATCATGGAAGCATTGGGACACGTTTATAGTTCCACCAGTGAGGTCCAATTATTCAGGTGTGCCTTTTCCCTCGCCTTCTATGGCGCCTTCAGAGTTGAGAAATTGGTGGCTTGTTATAAATGCGATTGGCAGGGTGGGATGCAATTTACCCATGTTCAAATACAGGCAGGTTCTGTATCCTTATCAATCCCCAGATCAAAAATGGATCAGAATGGGAGGGGGGATCAAGTTATCTTGCAAAGAGCTCTGGGGAACTCATGCTGTCCAGTGGGCAACCTGGAAACATATATGGCCTACAGGCCACGGGGCACAGGGGGGCCATTATTGATCCACCAGGACAGGACCCCCCTCATGGTGTTTCAGTTGGGAGAATTTTGGCATTGACACTGGGGGCAGCAGGCCTGGATGCATCCCAATTTGGTACTCATTCTTTCAGGATTGGGGCAGCCACTGAAGCCACGGCTCGGAGACTGTCGGGACATGAGGTTAAAAGAATAGGGTGTTGGTATTCGGACTGCTACAAGCAATATGTGCAGCTACATTTCCTCTAGGTATCATTGCTAATGTTTGGTCTTGTTTCACTTCTCTGCATTTTCCACGTCCTGTCCAGCAGGAGGGGAGCTAGCCGTCGTCCACCGCTCAACTGCACCTCGCCCACACTGGGTACCCAACTGGGGTCCGGGCCACAGAGAAGTCTGGATCATAGGCCATTCATATGTGAACAGGTGAAAGCAACCTTTCTTCCCAAGAAATTTCGTGGATAGGGCCCACCAGGCAGGTTAGAAGGTGTCAATGTATGGTCAAGTGGGATTGAGGTTGAATCAGTTCCAAAGAATTGTTGGTCCTTTGTTGTTTAGGTCCCCAGTGGCACCCGCTGTGGTAATAATACACCTATGAGGCAATGACTTTGTACATTTGGGTAGGAAAGTGGTGGTGGAGACCCTAATCACAGAAGTAGGATGGTTGGCCAAGCAGTGCCCGCAGGCAGTATTAATGTGGTCTCACATGATCCTGAGTTTACAATGGCGGGGTGTGGAGTCTGTGTGGGCTTTGAATCACTCTGTAAGGAGGATCAATAACAAGATTGACAGACTTTTCCGTTCTCCCAAACTGCAGACAATTGCACATGGTTGCATCCAGGGAGAAAGGCTTTTTCTGCAAGATGGGGTTCACCTTTCTAAACTGGG